>NC_068365.1:26817133-26827133 GCF_020536995.1 Dreissena polymorpha | reverse complement strand
TAGGAATTGATGCATTTATGCATTTATTCATTGCGCGTATGCAATGCTGTCATTCCATACGGATACTTTCATGTGAGAAAATGAAGCATAACTTCATTCTAGCAAGTCTAACCGTTTATTTACTGAATGATCAATCGTCTTTCAACACACAGGCTTGGTATTCCTTTTATTTACAGCTGAACTCTAGAGTTAAGCATAGTAATGTTATTGAGAAACCAAACGGAATGCTTTAACTCACTCGGTATATACACTAATTGTTAATCCTCCAACACTGTTATGCGAATATTAGAGCAGGGCATTCTTCAAGTATGTTTCACTTCACGTTGACATTTCTTTGTATTCTGCTTTGAAACTTAATGTTCAACCTGGAAACCAAATATAAACTGATAATTATGTTAAATTTAGAAAATATTCTTTCTCGTCATTAAAGTTTGCTTACAAATGTTCTTTCATTTTAGTTGAACCATATATTATAATAAATGTCAGTGTAAATTACACGCATTCTGATTTACTTATAAAAACACAAAGGTAATTTAAATACATTTTGAAATGAGTCCAAAAACTTAACACTAATAGAGATAATTCATTTTATTTTATACGCTAGCATGCTATCAAGTAAAAACAACTTATTTTCTTGCATGTACAGTCAGATTCGACAAATATGTAAAGATATGTTTTCTTTCTTTCTTTAATGTATAGTCCATAGCTTTTATTCTCGATATTACACATGCATTCTGCTGATGTGCATTGATTATGAAACGAACACAGATCCTCGTCAATTATATAATAATCAAGCAGTCGTAATATAGCTATCAATGTTCAAAATCATTTGAGGAGACACGCGAAATTTAGAAAATGATTGGGTATTTCGAGATAACTGTTGCAGTTGATTTGCAAAATGCAAGATATTTTCCAATATAACAATGTCAGTCCAAATGAATACATTTTTATCGGAAACGTATGTGTCTATGAAAGACATGAGTATACGTTTTGCCTAACAAAAGTGATTTGCAGTAAGAAGTAGCCAGTACAAATTGTTCAAACGGCTTCGAATGGCATTATTTTTGACCACGATGTTAATTTTATTTTATAGTTCACAATTCCACACTTGTAAAAAAGCTCACGTATGTTTTTTCGTTAGTTAACTTGAGGGAAACATTTCTTCTAACTATTGGTTCAATTATTTTGTATTATAAAAACTGTACTTATAACTAAAATATACATATTATATAATAGTTTATTATATTAAATTATAAGTCCTCACTTGCATAATGGGATTCAGATGTAGATGGTTTATCAGTTAAAACACTTAAGCTTGATGTTTCCATTAACGCACATGGCCGTAAACATTAGAAAACAGTGAGTCATGTGCGTTTCTAAATGTAAATCATGAATAAAAACAGCAGAAATTGTGTTCGGATACTTAAAGGCCTGATATTTTTCAGGACCTGTGCTTATGTTTTTAGATAGTGTACATACCGATTCCAATGATTATGTTGTGTGCATGCTTGCTGCATTGTTTGAAGGCAAACTACCGACTCTCTGCCACAAAAAACACCATTGTATGCGGCAAAACGTAGCGTAAACGTTCCTTCAATCAGTTCGTGGCAATCAGTGCGTTTCATATGACGTGTTTAATTAAATTAATTCATAATAACCTTTCCCATCTGATACATTTCATTGGGAGGAATACACTTGGCACATGTTTGTTCAGTTATGTTGGAATTAAAACCACTATTGATATTTCATCTTAATTTTACCCGCACAGCTATTTATGATTGATCTCTTGTGTCAAATTTAGAAACAGATATGTCATTTACGTCCTTTGTTATGCTTTATGCAGTAAATGATTTCATTACGCTGACCTCAGCATCAATCATGTTTTATGTTTGACGTGTTTAGACATGGATAGTCTTTCATTTCGTAGGTCAGTCTAAAATAACTTGTAGACATATGTTTGGCAATTGATCACATTTTTTTAGATTTCTTATTCATGTACCTAAATATTTCATTTGGCCAGCCCTTATTCGTGTACTGTATTTTCATATTATTCAGGCTTTCAATTCTTTATTCAACAGGCTAAAACTGAAATCAATCATAAGTTACAAGTGACAAGTTGTGCAACTATGTGAGAATTAAAATCTTCGGATACGGTACACAACCTTAACGTACATATTTAGTTTTGCATAATAATTGATATGAACTATTTGTAATTGTGTTTATGAAGTGTATACAGTATAACATTTGTGAAGTGCATACAGTATAACATTCGTTGTTTTGTCACACTGCGCCTTTAATATGTAAGCATACACTAATTGCAATAACGAGAACATTTAATGTTGGTGTATATGTTAAGCAAAAAACAATGATATTTTTCGTACATACTTATTCCGGTAAGCTCGAGTAATACTGAGCTATTGGACAGATTTTTGAAACATTCCGTGTTGGTCTTAACAACAATGTTATATTATATTTTTTGCAAGAAGTGATTACGCAAGTTTACGAAACGATTTATACTTTAACAAGTCACTGGCATCTTAACTCATCAAGTTTGTTACCATAAATGTCATTTTCTACAATGACTTTGTACCATATTTCGTATTTCACACGATTATCCGGATCACCACGAAACTATTTTCTTTTTACAGAAAGGCGCATGCTTATGTCGCGCAATGCTGATACAATGACAAATAATAAACAATAGTAATCAATATTAATAAACACAGTGACGCAACATTAGAACATTATTTGTTGAACAACTTCTTTTTTAAGTTCCAACAATGTTCACTAAGTGCAATAAATACGTACCTCGCCGATGTATGATAAAGAAGTTCTTTATCTCGATTGGTGAAAAGCTTATACCTTGCATTATATTTATTTTGTTAATTATTAGCTATTCTTTCGCTTGTACAATGTGACCTTACAATTAATAATTATATAAGTACACGCGGGATTTTTAAGAAACACTAAATTTCAGATGACCCCTTCGTCCATATATTAAAATTAGCAAACGAAAAACAACTGGTATTTCACGAGGTAAAATATCGTGAAGTATGAAAGAATCGTGTTAATAAACCGACGGACATTTCTCGTATTATGTTTTGCATGTTATTCCTGCAAATTATTTCTCATAATCGTGAATGAATGCACGAGGCTCATGCAGAAATAATATGGGCATTCAGGATTTTAAGTGTTTCAACTAATCGAAATGGTTTACTGATAAACTGTCAAATGGTAGCAAACACATTGACTACAAACACATGTGGCACAGATGGCATACTGATTGTATGTACTATTGATGTCCTTTCACTATGCTTTCATTACAAAAGTAAAGTTTCACGGAACTTATTTCAATTGCAATAATGCGTTGTCACCTTTTGCCTTGGGTCACTCATCTGGTGAAAGTATTGTATTTGAATTAATGTACGTGGCATATGCTTATGTAGTAAAATATTGTTTTAGGTATTATATATAATTCATACCGAAAATTTTTGTGATATTTTATATATGTCCACATTAAATGTCATAAATTTACCATAACATTAAATATAAATTGTTAAAATGAATAGAATAAACGTTTACATTTAACAAGCAATTAAACTATTTTTATTCAGTTATCTTGGACTTCAATTCAAATCAGCAGTAGAGAAATAAGTTTCGAAATGGTCGCTTAACAATTTGAAGCGCTAATAAACATGAGGAATCTAGAAGTATTTAGAAGTTATTGTCAAAGAAGTCAGTGTTGCACGAAAGAAAACATGATTCACGAACATGATGGAAAAACAAATGTGATTTTAGCAACCAGAAAGCGAGATAAACAAAACTTGTATTCAGTACAGAACCGTATTTCATCTAACAATGTCTTAACATACACAACAATGTGAAGCCTCTATCCTTGGGATCTGAGAAACTGTTTAAAGTAATTTTATTGTTAGAATAGTATGTTGCACGAATCTAGAAACACAATGTTTCGTGTGTTATTTCATTACATTTGTTTGAAATCGTGTTTGTTTGTAATTGCATTTCATGCATTGTAAATTACTTCGTGTTGTTTTTATTCTATTAAAGTTTATATTTGTAAGGCCGCTTATAATCTGGCTTTCTTAAGTCATCATTGTTTAAGAACTAATATATCCAGATTGTTTGCAGGAAGTGAACATAGAAACCAGACACATAATTCGGATATAATTATAAAATTGTATTTATTTATGTTTTTATATAAATTATGACAATTGATCATACAAAGAGGTGCAATAACTTTAAAAGACAGCCTTTCCATCAGAGGTCAGGTTTACTCAGTAGGATCATTAAAATGTTACTACTGAGTATGCAGATCGTAAATGTTTTCATACATAACTTTTTAGGGTGAAACAAGTGTATTGTTGTATCGATCCAAACCGAAACATATTAAACATATCAGCACAATTATATAATTATGCACCTATTATTTTTCTACAATTGGCAGCTGCTTAGTAAAAAGACACTACCGCCATTTAGGCAATGAACACACCATAGTTAATAATGGGACGAAAAACAAATATTTATGTCTGAAAAGTTCAGAATTTATTCTTTTCTGCGTGAACCCGATATCCGTAAAGTACCTAGCTGCCCCTCTATTCCCATTGTGTGCAGACATACTGTATTTATTTTAAGATGCATTATATATTCTGTATAGCATTTCTGACAACATAATGGGTTTTGAGAAAAGTTATTGTATATAATAAGTCAATGCAGTTATCTTTACTCATTGTTTACTTCGACGATTGTTATTATACAATATGTGATGCTGTGTTCTTTTTTGTGCTTTTATAGATGAGCACTTATCAGTTGATTTACTACTTACACTTGCAAAAGTGACCATGGTTTGTGCACTATTTTGTAAGTATAAGCAGGGCAGTGGCAAACTCGCCCAAATCCAAAATATTATCATGATCCTCATATTAAACGTTTGTTTCATTACCAGAAAAAGTGTTACCCTGTGTAGTAAGCAAACAAATGAATGTTGACATTTTTTTATAAATTGTTCACTATTTGCCGATTTGAAAGATGGCCCACTACTTCTAGTATGCGAAGTTTCTATTTTATTTTAAAACATTTGTGACAAAAATAAGCCTTTATATAATGCATTGTTAACGAAAATAACCAAATTTGTCATATATTGGATTTTGCACAAAGAAAACATAGTTGCCATGTGTGATCGTTTGTTAGTTATAATTATTACATAATGTCATTATTAAATTTGTGTAAGTAATTTAAATTTGAAGCCACTTGTATGTATACTATGCTAGATAAACGTAATTTAAAGTGCGTTTACATTACAAAATGACTGGCACCTTGATTTATTTGTTTTTCGCCAATTTAAATTGCAATATGTACCCGCTTGAACATGTCAACCAGTCAGTTTTTCATTTGCTATACTCTGACTAAACTTAAGTTCAAACAATTTATAATGCAAAGTATGTTTTTGTTGTTTTGGAATATATTTTCGTACCATTCATCATCTTAATTACACTAATTTACAAGTGTCTGAAAGGTTCAAACCAGGCTTCATAGTCATCAGGAAAACCTAAATAGACATCGTGGAAATTTCATTATAAGATAATTATCTATTTTAAATTTTACTTTTCAAGATGTGTATTAAATGATTTTCAGTAATTATTCTTGTTAAACAAACCTTTTCACTGGATTGTTGTGAAAATGAAACTGCAATAATCTATAACTATGTTAAATAGGACCGCGTTATTGTTACCAAGCATTTCCCAAATGTGAGGATTTTAAATCAGTTATAAGAATTTAGAACCAAGTTCAAATAATCGTTTATTTTCGCTATGACTTGATACTGACTGGAGACTAAGGTCAATGGTATATGGTATGGTAGTTCTCAAAGCTCTGTAAATTCTAACATCTCAGCCGCGTTAATTGTTTTTAAAGAATGAACCATTTTACATTTCATTATGCTTTGTATAATGATGATCTTCGGTACCAAGTAGTTATGTTCTATAGATTGAACGTATGTTGGAGAGTTGTAAAGTACCGAGTGCGCATGGTGCAAACAAGGTTTTCAATCTTATCTAATCTGCTTTATATGCTGTTACAAAATAAGTTTATGCCATTTAAACTTATAAATTGTAATCATAAGAAATATCTCATCTTAAATCATACTACTTTTCTGAGTTCAACTGCATTGCACGTTAATATATGATACAACAATTACTTTTATAATTATAATTATGTTATGTATCATCAACACAGTTAAAGGATCAACTAATCACAAACCTTTGAAAAAAAGTTGTATTTATATTGAAATGCAAATCAATCCTTAGTGTAACTGTATGCTATTATTAAAATTATATTCTAAGATGGTTTTCATAAAATTAACCCTTATACTGATTCTTTAAGTGCATTCAAGTGCTGGCTCCGATTAATACTCTTATAATCTGTTACAGTTGATGCAAACGATGACATTAAGTGAGTTAAATATTTTACCTTTTATTACTTTTCATTTTGCAATGAATTGACAAAATTGCAGACAAAGCGTGCTTAGAACAGATTTAACTAATTTTATCTTCGTCGTCTCTTTATTGCCGATTCGATTAAAATCTGCTGTTGAGTAGGCATAAACTAATAAATGATTGTTTTCGCCTAGTGCAATATGCATTTGGATGATATAATACAATTAAGCATACTCAAACGATTTTAAACATGCTTTAAACACACCGGATTAAATGGGGATGTCTTTCACGAATGCCAGTCCAGTTTCTTCAAGTTCGTTAAGTGCTGTCAGAAAACATAAGCAGTTCGTCTCGACTGAACGTGGTGTATTCTAATAAGCAGTCATGAACACGTAATAATGCTGATATAAAGGCCTGCACGTCAATGACGAAGTTATTTCGCATGTGTTTGTTTAATAACTTGAACGTATGTTTCCTTACGTCTCCAACTGTTAATATTGTCTTCAAAAGCAACGCAATCACAACGGACGTTATGAAACTGTATGCGTACACGGTGCTTACGACACTTAACAGTGTGATGGTAATTATACACATTGCCTAATTGTCGTAAACGCGTGTTTTATGTTTATGTGTTTTTTGCGCAGTATGGTTGTTAATCCAAAGTTCAAAGATAGAAGAAGTAATTACAAATACCGATGTATATATGTTCCCAAATTGTATTGTTTTTAGGCAAAATATTATTTTACTCTAACATGACTTCTATGAGAAACACAGAACACAATCGTAAGCTTCACAAAGTGGTCTTAACGTAGATCAGATATTATATACAATTTCACAGCTTCTAAGATCAATGGAGCCAGAAATTATTGTCTGTTGCATGATGAAACAAGTGTTTTCATTCAGTACTGACATACTTGCCTGTATTTTCCACGTTTAAAAAGCGAGTAAGCCGTTAAAGATATAACTCATTTTCAGTTGTTGTTAGCGAGTAGTCGTCGGATACAATTTTCTAACAATACCGACGTCAGTATAAGATACAAGAATGTGTTACACACAAACAAATGTATGTACATGAGATTTGTCTTCATTTGAACAATGTCAAACTAATAAAAACCGATCCGTAAATAATTTGACTATTTATTCAGACTTGTGTGTACTATATTGCTTATAACATCATTTATAAAAAAAGACAGAACCGCATTTATCATATCCAAACCGGTGTCTTATGACAACATTTAAACGTAAATCGGTTAAAAAACCTAAATACCATGCAATGCACGTACAGTGTGAGAACGCACAGGAAATCAACGCTTGTGAGCTGGGGTTCTGTGTATATGCATTATTTTCTCAAAACAAAGCCATGCTTTGCCGTTGGTGTAGTTTGAGATTAAAGCTTTTCTACTCAATAAACTGTCGTTCAAGACGCGAAAACGAGTATCAAGCTTAGGATCAACGATAAATATGTAAACTACATTGTAATATTCTGGTTAATTGGTTCTAGATCAAGGATCAGACTAGTTAAAGAGAACCTTTTAGATATATATTATCAGTGAATGTGTGTGTTGGCATTAAATAACAAAAACTACTACTTTTGAAAGAACAATGTGCTATTGCGTCGAAAACCGACCGAAAAAGATTCGAAAGTATATTCGTTAGCAAACAAAAATGTATGTATTTGTAACACAAGTAGAAATCCTTACGTATAAACAATCTCTGAATATAACAAACCATTCTTTGAAAAGAATGTTTCCTTAAACAAAACATGCAACAATAAACAATAATAAATCAATTGTAACCGCTACTACCGGGGCATACCAGGTAATTAAAAGAATGTTTGCAGCACGGTACGTTTCCTGTTAAAGTCATTAGTTGCGCAAACACCATTTTTACTTAGATAGCATGTATCTGCTTATTACTTTGTTTTAAATCGGTTGTTTTGTATTGAGTTTGGTGTTCTTTTATTATAATAACTATATACATTGAGTACTGTAGTAAGATTACAAATGGCTTACACAAATGTTTTATTGGAAAGTCCGATTATAAAATAGATAGTGGCCCCTCAATATTTATATACTATTTATAAGCTGCAGGCAGGCAAATAATAACTACATAAACATTACAGCCTTCCTGACGGATCAATTTGGACATAAATATTAAATGTTTGTATGCTATCAGCATCATGCGTACCCCATTGTATTTTATCTGTTTTATATGCTTAATAAGCAACGTATTACTCAATGCGTTGAAAAACATAATATTTTGCCGTATTCAAGTCGTTTGTCAAAATACAAAACAGTTTGAAACTTTAAGTATAAGAGAACATTGTTTGACTTTTTTTTCTTTTTTCTGTAATTTCTACGCCATAATTAGATTTGATTTCGAAAAATCCATTGTGTATCCGCATTTCAAACATCGACGAATAAAAACTTATTGGTCAAGTGCTATTTAATGCATGCTTGCGTACATGTTTTATTGATTTCGCAAGAGTCGCTATACAATGTACATGTTTGAATGTTACGTAGTTTACTCCATGAAAAACAAACACATTTTATAAAAAGTCGCATTTACGATCATGTGTATTCATACATAGCTTGTTGATTGGTATTGTATGGATTATCTAGTATTAAATACGTAATGAGTTACATGCCTTCATAAAAGATTCGCAAGTGTTAACAAGACATCGTCTCCTGATATATGTGTGTAGTTTCATTATTCAAATGTATTTTTAATTGTTTGTGTAATTATTGCTAGACGTTATGTAACGACAAAATCCAATTGTATGCAAATGAAAACACCATATATCAAACGTTTTGGATTCAAGCACGAAGTCGTATGTTTAATATAGATTATTGTCGTAATGATATTTGTAGTACGTTGTAAGTAAGTGCATTTGCTGTTAAATTGGTGATGTTTTCTAATGCAATAAGCGTTTTAGTATAAACATATGCTAATTAAAGTCAACATAAAAGCATACCTAGGCACGGAAACGAAATTGTCATTTTTTGCTAATTATCGTATTACTCTTAATTACAAATAATCCGTTTGTAAATGCTTGTTATTATATTGCGTGTTAATTAAAGCAATCAGTCAATACTTTACACACGTTCATCACTGTAAATTATGACTTTGATGATTTATTCTTTATTACCTTTGGCTTTGTGCTTCCACCGTTACCAAGTAGTACTGCGGCAAACACATGTTTTCGACATGTTTATATAACATGAATGAGGATATGTAAATCTATACGTTCCTGAATTCGGGTTAGGGATTTTCGATACAGGTAACCCTTGTTCCAAATATCAAATGACTGAATTATACTTTCGATGATTCAACATACAATTATGATAATAATTGAGGTCAAATCCTTGTTGTGTAAATTAGGTGAATGATTGTCGAAGATCAAGTGATAAACGATTGGTTTATATTATTTGTTATACACTGTAATTGACAAAAACAGTTTTAGAATAACGCATCAGTCAGGTGTATGCGTATATTATAGACATATTATCAAAGTCACAAATATTGTGGAGCAGCTCATGAGTTTAACA
>NC_068365.1:26642133-26812133 GCF_020536995.1 Dreissena polymorpha | reverse complement strand
AATCGATGTGTATGATGAAAGAACACTGTTGTTTCATTAATTCAGATGTCTGTCGATAGCTTTTTTTCATTCTCTAACGTTTATCATCTTTCAATACAAATAATAGTCCATGACCATAATCGTATATTTTATATATTATTAGTTGTATAACACTTATTTAAGCTGATCTAACATTTTGTATTACGTATTTTATTCATATACTGTATTAAAACGAATTAAAATAGAAGAGGTTTTGCGTTTCGTAATATATTGCTATTAAGTTATATCTATTAAGACCATTTGTAATTTTAAATTCATCGTTTTAATACTGTTTAATTTCTTTTAACATACCAATATATTTACTTTGTTTGTTGAATAAGCACATCTTATAATGATGTGCAAAGCAACATATGATGCTGTCTAAGTAAAGAAATACATTCAACATGGTTCACGCATTCTGTCTTCGCTTTCGGAATACATTCTTATTGTGAACATCCTTATAGTGGGCATACAATGGTTGGGTTGTATTCATTGGTAAATATGTATGCTTTTTTCCCCATTATACGGATCATATAGTAAGATCTTTTTTATACAATCCTTGTAAGAATTAAGGAAACAACTCACCACCTGTAAACATTCGGTGTGTTCGAACCCGATGGCGCATTATACGTAATTTTGATAACTAACATAATGTAATTTGATGTTTGTTTAGTTATTTTTTTCTGCAATTTATATTTGCTTATTTAATTAATGAAGGAAGAAAACTGATATATCTTTACTGTATACTACACTAACTCAGTATTCTCGCCATCTTATGAGAGAACATTTTCTATTTAATAGTCAAATGTTATTTCGTTGCTTTAACCGAATGATCCAATGTTGAGAATCCTGTTATGACTGACATAAATTCCAAATATTTGGCTTCTTGTTTCATCAAAGGTTTCATAAAATAGCATTATATATATATAAAGTAATCCCCGATGAAACAGTTATTTTTATTGTTCTTGATAATTTTCTCTAGGTCGCTATGTAACAATATTACCCATGCATCAAACAGCATACTAGGGAGTTTAACCGCACGCCTACGTTGTCGTATTTTGCGCATACCGGAATGGCAGAACAACCCATTCAGATCTCGTGGGACTAATGGGACTGTAATGGTGTCATGTCTATAACACTAGCATGGTTTGTTTCTAACGAAAATTTGCATCTATAGACAGAAAAACAACACATCAAACCGAAACGCATATATAACTTCAAATATGTTTTAAGCAACTGAATACAAATTTAACATTATACGAATTATAATGGGTTAACCCTTGTGATTGACAACGTTCAGTCTTTAACATATTTTAGTGAGCTAAGTAGGTGACCGATTATTTAATCAAGTTGGAAATCTATATAGTGTTATTTATTAAATCGTCTTAAAGAGCCGTATCGTTAAAACAAACGCAATTATAGCCGATGACCTTATAAGTTAATAATTTTGTTGAAAGAATATGAAATGCACCACAATGTGTTCTCAGTTCAAACAGTCATTTAGTTGAATATCACAATATGTGGATACTTGAGCAGTAAGAGCCCAGGGCAACAATTTTAATGACGCTAGCGGATTCAACGAATACTTGTGTGACGACTTCCTGCAATAAATTATTCAGGAGGTTAAATACTTCGGGCAAGTGTATGTATCTGTTTGAAAACAAATTAATTCGATTACAAATCATAGAACATTAAATAATAATAAACGTATTTATTGTAGCTATACTCGAACAAACATAAGGTCAAAACTTTGTTCTACATAAAGACAGGCATAAACAATGACGAACTGAGCGTCATAAACATATGATCAAAGGCCAATGTGGGTCTATACATTGTCATGTTTCAGGACAAAAGCACACATTTCCTTCTTGGTTGGAAAGAAACGAAATCTATATATTAAGCATTACTGCTTTATAACGACTAAGACTTATCTTATGTCGTGTCTTATTGTACTGTTTATCTTGATCAAGCAATGGCTAAAATAGTTGCTATCTGAAAGAACTTCAATAATGCGTTCATTCAATAAAATATCTGTATTTATATATCAACCGATGAAAGTCCAGAAAGGAGAGAATACCAACTATAATCTAGAACTGATCAAACCTGGCATCTGTGCCAATGAACGATCAACGCCAAGTATTGGGGTTATGAGCCGGTTTTAGGGATTGTCGAACCTCTTGCTTTACCCAAAATAAACCAAACGCGAAATTTCAAATTGTTATTTAAATTTACCTATTCAGATCGAACATGAAAATATAAATGTGACACGCGATTCAAATAATAAACATGTTTGTGCCCTAGTGTCATAGGTTAATGTAATTATGTATCTAATCATGATTTTACACTAATTTTGTTTTTTTTTATTTACCTTCTTTGCGACACATTACCGACATACGGCGCGCCTTTGTGCAATACAAAAGTATTAACACATAATTATCTTCTCTCCAACAACTCCATCAAGCTCTACTATGCAGTTAATTTTCCTTTATGAAAACAGACAAGTTTAAGATTTACGAGGTTACTAGAAAACATTTAGTTCGTTTTTTGTCATGTCGTTGTGAAACAAGACACTATCTTGTTTCTGGTGATAAGCTAGTCTTGAAATATTTGGGGCAAATGCACGCGAACATAAATTAATAAAACGATTCAACATGCTATAGGTACGGTTATGGTTTTCGTAAGTTATAAATATTAAACAACTTGTGCCACTGTAACTGTTCATCCGATTAAACTATAAATCAAACAATTTGCCTTCGAAATAAACCAATCTTTATATGTTTAATGATGGATGTGTTAGTAAAATCTTAAGTAGTTATGTATGTTTATAATATAAAACATTGATGCTATTTTATAAACCCACAAAATAGTTATAAAGCAAAATCTTTAAAAAGAAAACTCCAAGTGTCTATGTAGATGCTATTTCATTTAATATGTGATATATATAAATTAAGTGACCAGTTTGATGAACAGTCAAACAAATATAGTTAACATAATATACATATTTTGGCACAAACAAGCTTTCAATGGATGTTGCGTGTACTAATTACATGAACACAATTACAATCTTGTGTGTTATTCTATTCAATACTGGGCCATTTGCAAACATTTATGCATCTGCTGTTTGGTAACTATTGTCGATCTTAGAGCTGAATCAGATAGTAAATACGGTTGCAGTCAACAGTCCAATAGATGAAATCTTATACATATTAATAACTTGCAACAGCTAAATACGTGCACACTTTGTTGGATGCATTTTTTTTATTCAACATCCTATGTTGTTTGTATTGTAACATTTTTTCAACAAAAGTCACTATTTGGTAAACATGCGTTTAAAAAAGTGGTAATCTCATGTCTAAATGTTATAATACTTATTGGGACAAACAGTAGAATTTATTTGAGGGTCTTTCGACCACAAGAGAACATGGTCTTACATATTGGATACGCATGCATACAACTACTTTGATTTTTTCTTGCGTCTCTATTTTGTTTGGATACAATTTGATATGTTAATGACACGTTATATGCAAATGTTCAATTTCGAAGGGGTAAACGGCAAAGTTCAACTCATACCTCTATCAACCGAATATAACATGTTATTACGTAATAAAAATTCTAACACGGCGAGCGACTTGTTTTCTATAGCCAAAGAAGGAAATCAAGCGTGGGTTATTCTGCAATAAATTATGGGCCGAGGTTAAGGTTTCGAAAATAGTTCCGAATAAACAAAGAAAATATTGCAGTAAAATGTACGTGCTAAAACCCGCTCTAAATGAATTGTAATAAATGTAGCATGTAAATAAATGTAATGAAAAAAACAAAATGTATATTTGGTGATAAGTGGCATAACCACACCTGCAAAGAATGTTATTTGTTAAGAAACGTACTTAAGAAGACATTTACAGCATGTCAGCCTTTCTGAAGCATCAATAAACGTGACGTCATTTAGTTTCCACGACTGTTGTTCTCAATGAAGGTGTCGTCATTTGCAAAATATTTATGAATGAAAATGACGTCATATGTTTGTACAATTCAATGAGGTCACTAAATAGTGAACTTTGTACTAAGAAGGGCGGAGTATTGAAAAATATAGTTCACGTCCAAAAACTTGAACCAAATATATATATATATATATATATATATATATATATTGTTCACGTCCAAAAGCTTGAACCAAATCAATTAGAATCGTGCAAGAATCGAAATAATATTTTTTCCCCTACCGGTTTCACCGGAGGGGATTTATGGTTTGCGCTCTCTGTGTCTGTCTGTCTGTCTGTCTGTGAGTCTGTCTGTCACACTTTTCTGTCAGTTTAAAGGTTGTAGTGCTAATACTGTAGGAGGAGATAGTTGCCAGGACGGACGGACAGACGGTCGAGATAACCACATCATAGATTTCAAAAATCTAAACACGGACCCTCAGTTCAAGGTCAAGGTCACAGGGTAATTTTTATGCGCATGGAAATGTCTTACACATGCGTTCCGAATATGGAAGCAATATCTGAAGGGACACAGTTGGTATACGCCTTTTTCAAATCGCGGTCGCAGATTTTGAAACCTGAACGCTGACCTCAAGTTCAATGTCAAGGTCACAGGGGTCAACAATTTTATGCACATGGAAAGGTGTAGTTCAGATACACATGCATACCAATATAAAAGCAATTTCGGAAGGAATAAGGTAGTTATGAGCCTTTTTCGAATCGCGGTCGCAGAATTCGAAACCTGAACGCTAACCTCAAGTTCAAGGCCAAGGCCACAGGGGTAAAAAATTGTATGCGCATGTAAAGGGGCTGTCTAGATACACATGCATACCAAATACAAGCCCCGGCTCAGGGCGAAAATTTGTCTTTGCTACATTTTATAAAATTCGTCTTCAATGTGCAATTTTTCTCTTCTATTTTGTGTTATTGTAACATATTCTTATCAATATATTACAATTTAATACATATCACAATCGTATAATCTCCATTTAAGATGCATTTTAATATACACGGATGCATTATATTATGCAATCATTTGTATTCGAAAGAAACGATAATATACAATTTCAAACTAACAAATCAGTTTATTACACTTTAAGGTGTTATCAAAATTCAGGGCGACAAGCGATTGTAATAATGTAATAACTTTATTACAATTGAGTTTGTATGAGAACACATTTTTGTCATTCATAGGTCGTATTACCTTATTAAGATACACTTTTATAAACATGTATGCATTATATTTTTCAATAATCTGTGTTTGAAAATGCGATCAGATGCAATTTTAAACCAAGCGATAAGTTTATTACACTTTCGGACGTTATTACAATTCAGGTTGTCAAGCAATTGTAATAATGTAATAACTTGTTTGAGAACAGCTTTTTTGTCATTCATATGTCATATTGCCCTATTAATATAAATTTTATATACATAAATTCATATAATTAACAATAATCTGTGTTTGAAAATGCGATCAGATGCAATTTTAAACCAAGTAATAAGTTTATAACACTTTCGGGCGTTATTACAATTCAGGTTGTCACGCAATTGTAATGATGTAATAAAGTGTATTACAATTTAGGTCGTTATTACAACTCAGGTTGTCACGCAATTTTAATAATGTAATAGATTAAATTATAATTTAGGTGTATGAGAAAACCTTTTTTGTCATTCATAGGTCATATTGCCCTATTTATATAAATTTATATACATGTATGCATTATATTTTTTCAAAAATCTGTGTTTGAAACTGCGACCAGATGCAATTGTAAACCAAGTAATAAGTTTATTACACTTTCGGGCGTTATTACAATTCAGGTTGTCACGAGATTGTAATAATGTAATAAAGTATATTACAATTCAGGTCGTTATTACAATTCATGTTGTAACGCAATTGTAATAATGTAATAACTTTATTGCATTTGAGGCTGTATGAGAACACCTTTTTGTCATTCATATATCATATTGCTTTATTAATATAAATTTTATATACATGCATGCATTATTTTTTGCAATAATCTGTGTTTGAAAATGCGATCAGATGCAATTTTAAACCAAGTTATATTTTTATTACACTATCGGGCGTTATTACAATTCAGGTTGTCACGCAATTGTAATAATGTAATAAAGTTTATTACAATTCAGGTCGTTATTACAATTCAGGTTGTAACAGTGCTAGGCTTCAAACTTGTTTCTTTGATTGAAAAAACTTTTGCTAGAGAGAAATGTTTGTATCTAGCTTTAAACACTAAAACAGCTTTTTTTACTTATCAGATATTAGATAATTACATCATTTGGACTGGTCTTGACTTTTGTGCAGCACTTACTTTTCTTTTGGATAACTTGTTTGTTGAATTTAATGGTAAAATATTTAAACAAATTATTGGCGTTCCTATGGGTACTAATTGTGCGCCACTTATAGCTGACCTTTTTTTTATATTGTTATGAAAGCGAATTTATGTTAGAATTATCTAAAACTAAGCAAGTAGATTTGATTAATTGTTTTAACCTTACTAGTAGGTACATGGATGACATACTTAATTTAGATAATCCATTATTTGAACAATATATTCACAAAATCTACCCAAAAGCCCTAGTCTTAAATAGATCGTGTATATCCAATACAGACGCTGCGTATTTAGACTTACATTTAACTATTAATAATAATTTGATCAAAACTAGTTTATACGACAAATGGGACGATTTTAACTTTGAAATTGTAAATTTTCCGTTTCTAGATGGCAACATCCCTAAAGGACCTTCCTATGGTATTTACATTTCGCAGTTGGTACGTTATGCCAGAGCATGTTCGTGTATTAAAGATTTCAATGATCGTAATCTAATATTAACTAAAAAATTGCTAAAACAAGGCTTTTTGTATCATTACCTAAGAAATAAATTTGCTAGATTTTACTCTAAGTATGGTGATTTAATTTCAAAATATAATGTTTCTTTAAAATGGCATTTAAATAATGGAATCTCCCATCCATCATTTTACGGAGATGTTTTGAAGCGTGTCCGCAAATTAAAATATGTTAAACCAAATGTTCATATTAAACTTTTCAATTTAATTAACTTGTTTTTATCAAAAGGATACGATGCTTATGTACTTAAAAACACGTGTTTGATGGTTTTCGATTCACTATATCTTTCTTCCCTTAAAATCTTGAATCATTAGTGATATTATAGGCATTTTTCACTGTTGAATAAAATTGTGCCATTGTGTCGTATGAACAAATCTGCATGAATACTACATTATAGGCATTTTTTACTGTTGAATAAAATTGTGTCATTGTGTCGTATGAACACATCTGCATGTAAACTACATTTGGACTCTAATCGTACATCAAATCATTTCTGTCTTCAGTTGTCAAAACACCTATATACTGTTTGATTCCAATAATGTCGCTTTAATGGAATTACCATTTTTATTCATTTGCTTCTCAATATTAAATATTAAATCACCTAAACTTGTTTTATTAGTAGCACAGCCCCATTAATATTTTTATTTAGTACTGCCCTTGGAATTTGTTCACGTCATTATGTCATTATGGATTTTTGTGACGTCATACAACCGACTTTCCCAGTTGTCATCTACATGCATAGGTCATTGGGTTTATAACGTTCCATTTTATTTATATTTTCTCTCTGATAGGCGTTTCTTGTTTGATTTAATTATTTTTAATTTGTTTAGCAGTCACATAAACAACCAAGCTATGTAATATGGAATTGTTACACCCATTATTGCTGCTGCTTCCTGTATTTGCGCGATGATTATCTGAGATATTAACTATATGATTCTATATTCTCAAATCTTTTCTATAAAGAAGGAATGTAGTTGACAATTGTTAATAGTTTTATTTGATCGTTCGTCAAAAAGTTGTAATTCTGTTACTCTTGTATCTTCAATGCAATTGAGTAATTTTATAGTAATTAAATTGAATGCGTTTTAATTCCCTTTTATTATTGTTTAATTTGAGTTACAATGCTATGACGTTAAATTTTATTTACACTTAAATGTATTATGAATATTGCTGGGCCAAGTGTGAGGTTGAGCGCTCTATAACCAGGTTTAAACCCCCAATGCTTTGCATTGACCGTTCCAAGGCGGTGACCCCAGCTTTATTCATATTTTGTGTTTATGTTGGTTTGTATTGTGCTGTATTGTGCTGTTTTGTACTGTTTGGGCAATCGGTCACTTGCCTTAAATAAAGGACCAACTAATTGTTTTTTAATGAAAATTCAATACTGCTCCAGCAGCTGGAGTTTCACTTCTTTATATTGACCTAGGGCATGCAATGTTTTTGAGGGATTGCCAATATCTAAAATGTTTCCTTATCAATTAATTAACTTATAGTTCAATATGTTTTTCAGCATAAGACTTTCTCTAAGAGGGAGAAAAAAAACATGACATATGTATTGCGTTATACACAACAAGGCATTGCATTACCCGTTTTTTTTTGCAATCTAAAAAACTCTGATATTTCTTCAACATTGTGTAATGTTTTACTTGTTCAAATTTTGCAAGTATTTAATTGTGTAGAGTATAAATAATATGTTGATTAATAAATCATCTTTAACATTTACGATTGTTTTCGTATGTATGTATTTGTTGGGTAAAATACAATACATTAACTATCATTAAATGTTACTTTGTAGCTGCAATCATATTCCAATTTGAAAAGGAAACTTCATGTAACCATGTTATAATTGGTCATTTATCATGTCTCTGTTTTCTGGAAATTACCGTCTGTAAAAAATAAATTAACAAAATGTGAGCACTGAGTTTTTTTTATTTAAAGTAGCCGATTGTATGTTGCTTTCAATTGGCAATACGAGTCGATATATTTTCTTCAACTTTATTTATTGGTCACAATTAGCAGAACATAAAAATATTGCATATAGCAGTGCCTCTGTTCTGAAACAGAAACAAGAAATACAATAAATGGGTGTAGGTATAAAATAGCACTTCATGCTCAAATATGCAAACTTATCGGTACTTTCATGCAAAATGGTCACTCAGTACGAGAATAACTTTTATATATTGTGACCTCATTATGTATTATTATGTCATGTTATATTATTTATTTATTTATTCTACGAATTATTATAATATTGAACGATACTATGTAATAATATGAATATATGCACATAAATTATATTCCATAAATGAACAATGTCGATCGACAAGTCATGTTCATTAAAATTTCTAGTAGAATCCGCATAACTGCTTAAAATGGGTTCTGTACAGTCACAATAGAGAAATGTATGAGCCCTGTTGACAAAGAGAATCTGCATTTGTTTAATCTTTAACAATTTATGTAAACATGGGCAAACCAAGTGTTCCATAAATTTCACTTATCCTTACAATTGATTAATAGAATAACCAAATTGTATGCATTAAGTCCAGTTAATGGCTTAGAGTGAACATCGTAAATCTTGCTATTTATGTTTTTATGTATATGTTTTGTTTAGAGTTGAATAAATTACATACATATACATGGAGTATTTGCTGATACTTTACGGAATTCATGAAATGACATCTTGCTGTGTATCAAACATTCGTATTGTTTTTAAACATACCAGATCCGTCATTAACGTAATTAAAAAGCAATGTTTATACACATTATTTGAAACCTATTAAGATAGTGGCCATCATGATAAAAAAATGCACGATTATACAACAGCATTGGGCTTATGCTTGAAGCCAGATTTTAAACAAATGTTGCTGTATCGTTGCCACTTCCTATTATCGTCAGCGTTACTTGTCTATGTATAATCAACGGGCTTATGTACAATTTATTACTTGACTTCACGTGGTTTTATAAATTAGATTATCACAGAACATGATGGGACTTTAATTTCTAATCAATGAGCAGTGCAAATTTTTTTTGTTGCAAGACGCCATTATAATTGTCACTATAAATCAAATTCATTTTATATGGCAACATTGAGCGGAGAAATAATGCACAGTTCACATCTCAAATATAATGCCATTGCATGACTACATGTATATAAATTGCGAAAAATGATGTGTCTGTGGAGATATGCGATATGATGTTGCTTAACCTCTAGAAAGACTGGGCAAACAACGCTTTCCCCGTTGCTATGTATCTATTACATCTTAACAGTTCCTAGTGTTAACCTCCTAAAAGTGTCTATGGCATAGATTGTATATATATATATATATATATTTGTAATTGTGTATGCTTTTTTCCGATTAAAAGGATCGCATTGAAATATTTGTTTTATACAATCCTCGTAAGGAATTAATGAAATAACTCTCCATCTTTTAAATGTCTGTGTAATCAATGTTGTTAAAAACAGCCCGATGACGCATTATACCTCATTTTGATTACATATATAACGTCATTTGATGTATTTGTAATTTTTCCAGCATTTTTGTTTTTGTTTATTTACTTAGTGAAAGAAGAACACTCGCTTATATAAATTTACTGTATTAAACACTAACTCAGTTTTCTCGTTATCCTGTGATATAATATTTGCTATTTAATAGCAGAGTACAAATGTGACTTTGTTGCTTTTACAGAATGATCCGATGTTAAGAATCCTGTTATGTCTGACATACCTTACCAATATTTGGCCTCTTGTTTCATTCAAGATTTGCGTAAACAATACAAATTATACATATAAAGTAATCCCAGGTGAAACAGTAATATTATTGTTATTGATAATTGGTGGCTAGGTTACAATATAACCCATGCATCAAACAACCTACTGGGGAGTTTAACCGCACGCTTACATTGTCGTATTTCGCGCATACCAGACTTGCAATGCAAACCATTCAGATCTCGTGGGAAAATACATTCTAATGGTGTCAAGTCTACAACACTAACATGGTTTGTTTCTAACAAACCTTTGCATCTATACAGTCAGAAAAACCGCACACCAGACTGAAACGCATATATAATTTCGAATTTGTTTTTAGCAACTGAATACAAGTTTAACAATATATTGATTGTAACGGTTTCACACAGGCCCTTGTGGTTGACGACGATTAGTCTATAACATATGTTAGTGAGCTAGGTAGGTGACCGATTATTCAATCAAGTGGGAAATATATATAAAGGGTTAGTTTATTAAACAGTCTATAAGAACTATATCGTTAAAACAAAAATATAGTTAATGATCTTATAAGTAAATAAGTGTGTTTACAAAATTGAAATTTTTCAAATGTTTCAAATTATTTTCTTAGTTCAAACATAAATTATGTTCTAAGTTCAAACATTCATTTAGTAGCATATCACAATATTTTGATTCTGGAGCACGTAAGAGCCCATGGCAACATTTTTAATGAGTCTTAGCGGATTCAACGAATGCTTGTGATGCACATATCTGCTTTAAATTATTCAGGAGGTTAAATTCTTCGGGCAAATGTACGTATCTGCTTGAATATAAATACGAGTTTATTACAAACAATAGGACATTGCACAATAATATACTTTTTATTGTTATCGAAATCGAAAATAAACGTAAAAACTTGGTCCAGCATAAAGACCTGCTTAGCACTGACACATTGAGTTTCTTCAACATTCAAGGGTATATGATCAAAGGCCAATGAAGGTCTATAAAATATGTTTCATGTTTCAAGAAAAAGGCAAACATTTTCTTCTGCGCGCAAACAAACGAAATCTATACATTAATCATGACTGTTTCACCACGAGTCAGACTTGAATTATAGCTTGTCTTGTTGTGTTGAATATATTGGATCTAGTATTGGCTAAAACAGTTGCTTTCGGAAAGAAATTGTGCGTTCATTCAATAAAATTTATTTATTGATATATCATCCAATTAATTACCAGAGAGTATATTAGGAGAAAATACAAACTATAATCTAGAAAATATCAAAACTGGCCCCATGGAACGATCAACACCAAGTATTGGGGTTGTAAGCCGGTTTAAGGGCTCATCAAACCTCTTGCTTACCCCAAAATAAACAGAACGCGACTTTAAATCTATTATAATTAAAATTGACCTATGCACACAGAAAATGAAAATATAAATGCTGAAATGTGACAATCGATTCAAAAAGAAAACAGTTTTGTGTCCTAGTGTATTAAGTTGTTGCAATCATGCCGGAATGTATTAAACATGTAACAAACAAAATTCAAGTAAGATATTTGAGTCGATATGTAAAACGCCTTAATTGATATATCTTCTACTTTAAATATTAATTGGATGTGACGAGAAATCATCTTCCCGAATCATTCTCTTATACTGAGATTGTGTTTGTTATTCACTTACTTTGCGACATAATACCGACATACGGCGAGCCTTTATGAAAAAAAAAGCATTAACAAATAATTATCTTCTCTCCAACAACTCATAGTGCTTTATTATGCAGTGTATTATTTCTTCATGAAAACAGACACGTTTAAGATTTACGACGTTATTAGAAAGCATTTAGTTCGTATTTTGTAAATTTATTGTAAACTAGACACTATCTTGTTTCTTGTGATTAGCTAGTATTGAAATATTTGGGGCAAACGGATGCGAACATAAATTCAAAAAACGATTAAAATGCTTTGTGCACGGTTATGTTTTTCGTAAGGTATAAATATTAATCATTTGCGCCACTGTAACTGTTCATCCGATTGAACTATAAATCAAAAACGTGCTTTCAAAATAAACCAATCTTTATATATGTTAAATGACGGGTAAGTTAGTAAAATCTTAAGTAGCTATGTATGTTGATAATATAAAACATTTCTGCTATTTTATAAGTCCATACTAAAATAAAGCAAAATCTTTTTAAAAGAAAACTGATGTCGATACTCTGCGAACACTCCGAGTGTTTACGTAGATGCTATTTCATTTAATATGTGATATATATAAATTAAGTGATCAGTTTGATGAACAGTCAGACAAATATAGTTAGCATAATTAACATATTTGGCAGAGACTAGCCTTAATTGATGTTGCGTGAACTAATTACATGAACACAATTACAATCTTGTGTGTGTGATACTTATCAATACTGGGCCATTTGCAAACATTTATGCATCTGCTGTTTGGTAACTACTTGTCGATCTTAGAGTTGAATCAGATAGTAAATACGGTTGCAGTCAACAGTCCAATAGATGAAATCTAATACATATTAATAACTAGCGACAGCTAAATACGTGCACACTTTGTTGGATGCATTTTTTTTATTCAACATCCTATGTTGTTTGTATTGTAACAGTTTTTTTTTCAAAAAGGCACTATTTGGTCAACATGCAGTTTAAAAATGTGTAATCTTATGTATAAATGTTATAATACTTATTGGGACAAAAAGTAGAATTTATTTGAAGGTCTTTCGACCACAAGAGAACATGGTCTTACATATTGGATACGCATGCATACGACTACATTTATATATTTTTCTTGAGTCATTTATCGTGTTTGGATACAATTTGATATGTTGATGACACTTTATATGCAAATATTCAATTTCGAAGGGGTAAACGGAAAAGTTTAACTCATACCTCTATCAACCGAATATAACATGTGATTTTAAACTATCGAAAATACTACTTAATAAAAATATACATAGTTTTCTTGCTGGAAAATATATGCAGACGCTTAAAAAGTTGTGTTTCAAAAATCGAGACTTTATTACACATTTGCCTGTGTTTGTCACATTAAAGTCTTGAAAAAAAAGATGTAAAAAATACTAATCAAAACTATTTTGCAATTAGAAAACGGCCTGAAATGATACGCAAATAGACCGTTAATATATGCATATGTTTGGCAAATAACAGTACCAACTTTAAGAAATAGTATTTGTACCTCAACACGTGTTTTATGATTAACAACAATTGTTTGACATAAAAATATTTTTATTTGTATTGAAATGACAGAAATAATTACTTATACAATTTTAAATGTTGTGATTACAGTTATTACACAACATCCAATTATATACGGAAGAAGTGACTAATAAACATATATAAGCAAATATTGTAAACCATAACAAGGAGCAGTTAATATTTTGATGAAAACGTACATATGTTATAAGTGTCTTCTATTATTCAGTGATTCAACTCGTGTATAGCATTGAGTGTTGGTAAGTGTTTGTTGTAGACTAAACTTGTTCATATTGTTTTAAAATTAGTTTATGATGGTATATAATGAGAATATATTTTTCCTTATCAAAATACCGAACATCTATCCCGTCGCTAGACAGCACTACGCTTGTCAAAATAAATAAATATCATTTTTCGTTAACCCATGATCTAAATGTATGACATAAATTGACGTTGCATAATACGCGATACTGGTTTAGGTCTTTTGCAATACCACTATGTTCAATTTAATGATCCAATCTGATTTCTACAACGTGTGTGCGTACGGGTGCATGGATTTTGACATGACTTTTTTGTACAGAATATTATAAGAAAATGAATTTACTTTAAGCTCTTTCTTTCCTGCCTTATGCAGTTGTAACCGAACGTCGTACTGTAAGATTGTTCAACGTTGTGGTATTAACTTTGAGCTATGGATTTTTTCGCTTAATGCAATGCTTGCTAGGCTTAACCTAGGTTATGTACTGTTTTTGAGGGATATCCAATATCTAAAAGATTTGCTAATCAATTAGTTAACTTATTGTTCAATATGTTTTCAGCATAAGACTTTCTCTTAAAGATTGAGAAAAAAAACATACAATGTTAATTGCGTAATACACAAGTATGCATTGCATAACCTGTTTTTGCCATCTAACAAACTCTAATATTTCGTCAAAATCTTGTAATGCTTTATTTGTTCAAATTTTGCAAGTGTTTACTTGTGTACAGTATAAATAATATGCTGATTTATAAATCTTCGTTAACATCTACGATTGTTTTCAGATGAGTGTAATTGTTGGCTATAATAAAATAGATTTACTATTATTAAATGATACTTTGTAGCTACAATCATATCCCAATTTGAAAAGGGAACTTCATACAACCATGTTATTATTGGTCATTTATCATGTCTCTGTTTTCTGGAACTAAGCGTCTATAAAAAAATATATGAACAAAATGTGAGTACTGAGTTTAAAGTAGCCGATTGTATGTTGACTTCAATTGGCAATACGAGTCGATATATTTTCTTCATAGAATTTATATATATTGGTCACAATTAGCATATCATAAATGCCATGCATAGAGCAGTGCTTCTGTTCTGAAACAGAAACAAGAAATACAATAAATGTGTGTACGTATTAAACAGCAATACATGACCTATATATGCAAACCAATCGGTACTTTCATTCAATAAGGTCACTCAGTACGATGAATTATCTTTATAGATTGTTACCTCATTAAGTATTATTATGACTGATTATATTGCTTATTTATTTATTCTAAGTATTATTTCAATATTGATCGATACTCCGTAATAATATGAATAGAATCACATACATTATATTCCATAAATAAACAATGTCGATCGACAAGTCATCTTCATTATACGTTCTATCAGAATGATATAACTGGATCAAATGGGTTCTGTACAGTCAGCTTAGTGTTACCGTTAAAATTATGATTTTCAACATGCAGAAATTTATTAGGCCTGTTGGCAAAGAGATTTGTTTAATCTTTTACAATTTATGTGATCATGGGCAAACCAGGAGTTCCATAAATTTCACTTATCCTTACAATTAATGAGGTAAATTATATGAAATAAGTGCACTTTATTGATTTGAGTGAACTTCGTTAATCTAGCTATTTCTATTTGTATGTATATATGCTTTATTTAGAATAGAATAGATTAAATGTATGTACAAGGAATTTGTTGTGCCACTATAGGAATGAAATGACATCTCGCTGTGTATCAAACCTTTGTATTGTTTCTGAAAATACCGAATCTGTCAACAAGGTAATTAAAAAGCAACGTTTATACAAATGCTATGAAACCTATTAAGATATTGGCCATGATGATATAACAATTGAACGATTATACGACAGCATTGGGTTTATGCTTAAAGTCACATTTAAAAAAATGTTTCTGTATCGTTCCCAATTTATTTTCTTGTCAGCGTTACTTGTCTATGTATGCTCAACGGGCTAATGTAAAAGTCATTAGGTGGGAAAACTTCACGTGGTTTTATCACCCGTGATTATTACAGAACATGATGGGACTTTTGTTTCGTATCATTGAAAAATTCAAATTGTTATCGTTGCAAGACGCCATTATAATTGTTAATATAATTCAATTTTAACTGTATATGACAACATTTAGCCGCGAAATAATACACAATTCACATCTAAACTATAATGCCATTGCAAAAATACATGAATATAAATTGCGATGAATGGTGTGTCTGTGGAGATATGCGATATGATGTTGCTTAAAATCTAGAAAGACTGGCCAAACAACGCTTTGCTATGTGTCTATTGCATCTTAACAATTCCTAGTTTGAACCTCCTGAAAGTGGCTATGGCATGGATTGGGTGTATATGTTTGTAAATGTGTATGGTTTTTATTCCGATTAAAAGGATCGCATTGAAATATGTGTTTTATACAATCCTCGTTAGGAATTTATGGAATAACTCTCCATCTGTTAAATATCGGTGTATTCAATGTCTTTAAAAACAGCCCGATGTCGCATTATACTTCATTTTAACTACTTATATAACGTCATTTGATGTTTTAGTAATGTTGTCAACAAGTTTTGTTTGTTAATTTAATAAACGAAAGCAGAACAATCGCGTATATAAATTTACTGTATTAAACACTAACTCAGTATTCTCGTTATCTTGTGCGAGAACATTTTCTATTTGATAGCAGAGTACAAATGTTATTTCGTTGCTTTTACCGAATAATCTGATGTTAAGAATACTGTTATGTCTGACATACCAAACCAATAGTTGGCTTCTTGTTGCATCCAAGGTTTGCTTATACAGTACACATTATACATATAGAGTGATCACAGGTGAAACAGTAATATTTATTTTTTATATAATTTTCACTAGGTGGCTAGGTAACAACATTACTACTGCAGCAAAACACCTACTAGGGAGTTTAATCATGCGCTTAGCATTGTCGTATTTCGCGCATACCCGACTTGCAGAACAAGCCATTCAGATCTCGTGGGACAATACATTCTAATGGTGTCAAGTCTACAACACTAACATGGTTTTTTTTTTCAAACAAACCTTTGCATCTAAACAGTCAGAAGATACGCACACCAGACTGAAACGCATATATAATTTCGAATTAGTTTTTAGCAACTGAATACAAGTTTAACAATATATTGATTGTAACGGTTTCACACAGGCCCTTGTGGTTGACGACGATTAGTCTATAACATATGTTAGTGAGCTAGGTAGGTGACCGATTATTCAATCAAGTGGGAAATATATATAAAGGGTTAGTTTATGAAACAGTCTATAAGATCAATATCGTTAAAACAAAAATATAGATAATGATCTTATAAGTAAATACGTGTTAACAAAAATGAAATGTTTCAAATTATGTTCTCAGTTCAAACATTCATTTAGTAGCATATCACAATATTTTGATTCTGGAGCACGTTAGAACCCATGGCAACATTTTAAATGAGTCTTAGAGGATTCAACGAATGCTTGTGATACAAATATCTGCTTTAAATTATTCAGGAGGTTAAATTCTTCGGACAAATGTACGTATCTGCTTGAATACAAATACGAGTTTATTACAAACAATAGGACATTGGACAATAATATATTTTTTATCGTTACCATAATCGAAAATAAACATAAAAACTTGGTCAAACATAAGGACCTGCTAGGCATAAACACTGACACATTGAGTTTCTTCTACAACAAGGATGTATGATCAAAGGCCAATGAGGGTCTATAAAATGTCATGTTTCAGGAAGTTCAACAAGGCAAAAATTTCCGTCTGTGTGCAAACAAACGAAATTTATACAGTAAGCATGACTGTTATATCACGAGTCAGAGTTGTATTATGGTTTCACTTCTTTATGTTGTCTCGTTTTGGTGAATATATTGATCAAATAATGGCTAAAACAGTTGCTATCGGAAAGAAATTGTGCGTACATTCAATAAAATATCTTTATCAATATATAAACCAATGAATGAACAGAAAGTGTATTAGGTGGAAATACCAACTATAATCTAGAAATTATCAAACTGGTCCCATGGAATGATCAACACCAAGGTTGTAAGCCGGTTTGATGGCTCGCCAAACCTCTTGCTTACCCCAAAATAAACAAAACGTGACTTTAAAACTGTTATCATAAAATTTACCTATGCACACAGAAAATGAACATATAAATACCGAAATTTGACACGCGATTCAAACAGTTTAGTGTCGTAGTGTATTAAGTTGCTGTAATCATGCCGCAGTGTATTAAACATGTAACACACTTTTTTCAAGTAAGATATTTGAGTCGACAGATAAAACTCTTTCATTGAAATGTCTTCTTCTTAAAATATTAATTGAGTGTGACGAGGAATTATCTTCCCAAATCATTCTCATATACTAAGTTTGTTTTTTGTTATTAACTTACTTTGCGATAAATTACCGACATACGGCGCGCCTTTTTGAAACAAAAAAGCATAAACAAATAATTATCTTCTCTCCAACAACTCATAGTGCTTTATTATGCAGTGTAATTTTCATTTTGAAAACAGACACGTTTAAGATTTACGAGGTTATAAGAAAGCATTTAGTTCTTTTTTGTAAATTTGTTGTAAAACTAGACACTATCTTGTTTCTTGTGATTAGCTAGTCTTGACATATTTGGGGCAAACGGATGCGAACATAAATTGAGAAAACGATTCAAAATGCTTTGTGCACGGTTATGTTTTTCGTTAAACCACTTGCGCCACTGTAACTGTATATCCGAGAAAACTATCAATCAAATAAATTGCCTTTAAAATAAACACATCTTTATATCTGTTAAATAATGGGTAAGTTAGTGAAATCATTAGAAGTTATGTAATATTAAACATTTTTGCTATTTGATAAACCAACACAATAGTTCTAAAGCAATACATTTTAAAGGAAAACTTATACCGATTACCTGCGAAAACTCCGAGTGTTTACATAGATGCTTATTTCATTTACTATGTTTTATATATAAATTAAGTGAACAGTTTTATGAACAGCCAAACAAATATAGTAATTATAATTTACATATTTTTACAGAGACTAGCTTTTAATGGATGTACCATGAACTAATTACGTGAACACAATTACAATCTGGTGTGCTCGATACTAATTAATAATCGGTCATTTGCAAACCTGAATACATATGCTGTTTGATAACTAGTGTCGATCATAGAGCTGAATCATAAAGTAAATACGGTTTCAGTCAAAAGTCCAATAGATGAAATAGTATACATACTCAATAGCTAGCAACAGCTAAATACGTACACACTTTCTTGGTTGCAATTTCTATTCAACATCCTATGTTGTTCGTATTGCAATGTTTTTTCAATACAAATAACTGTTTGTTAAATATGCGTTTATAAAAGTAGTTATCTTATGTCTCAATATTATAATACCCATTGGGACGAAATGAAGAATTTATTTTAGGATCTCTCGACTACTAAAAGAACAAGGTCTTAACTCTTGGAGACGCATCCATACGCCTACATTTATTTGTCTCTTGCGTCTTTATTTGTGTTGATACAATTAAATATGTTAATTACACGTTATAAGCAATTTTCGAATTAAAAGGGGTAAACGGCACCGTTCAACACATACATATATCGACCGAATATAAAATGTGATATAAAACTATCGAAATAATTACTTAATAAAACATATACATAATTTACTCGTTGGAAAATGTATGGAGACGCTTAACAAGTTGTGTTTTAATAATCGAGACTGTATCACACATTTGCCAGTGTATGTCACAAACTTGTCTGATAAAGAGGATGTAAACAAATGATAATAAAAAATAATTTGCAATTGGAAGTTACAAAAGGTCTGAAATTATACGAAAATAGACCGTTAATGTGTGCATATTTTTGACACATAACAGAACCAACTTTAAGAAATATAATTTTTAGTACCCAAATACGTGTCTTTATGATTAAGAACAATTGTTAGACGTTACATGACATAAATCATTACTTATAGAATTATAAATGTTTTGATGACAGTTGTTACACAACATCCGATTATATACGGAAAATAGTCGTTTATGAACATATATAAGCAAATATTGTAAACCATAACAAGATCCAGTTAACATTTTACGGAAACGTATAGATGCTATTAGTGCTATCTTATATTCAGTGATTCAACTCGTGTATAGCAATACTGATTGTAAGTGTGTGTTGCAGACTTAACTTGTTTATATTGTTTTAATTTTTTTATGGATTTGTATATTATGAGAATGTATTTCTCGCTATAAAACTACCGAAGATCTATCCCGTCGCCAGACAGCATTACGCTTGTCAAATAAATAAATATCATTGTTCGTTAACCATATATCTATATGTATGACATAAATTTACGGGACATAATGCGTCGTGTTTGTTAAGGTCTTTTGAAATATCACTTTGTTTAATTTAATTATTTCATCCTATCTAGTTTATGCAACGTGTGTGTGTGTGCGTTGATTTTGACATGACTATGTTGTACCGAACAAAACACAATTAATTTACGTTTAGCTTTTTCTTTCCTGCCTTATGCAATCGTAACCTAACGTCGAACTGACCATTGTGTAATGCTGTGGTATTAATTTTAGGCTATGGATTTGTTCGCATATTGATACATAATTTTGCTATTCGTTTTGCATTATTTTACAATATAAAAAAATCTCAATCATTGAAGTGGAAATTTATATTGTTATGTGTTGATATAGGGCAAAAAAAATATGTGTCTGATTGTATGATAGTGTGCCTTTTGGGGACCGTCAGCAAATATATATTTTGGTACGTTCTTAAATGGAAGACTTAGTATAAACCTAATTATTTTAGCTCGATTGCATAGGATGCTTAATTGAAACGCTCTCGAGTTCGTTTCCTGGGACTAGAACAGGTACTCGGTGTCTCAGGGGGAAATCTATAGAACGCTCCCACAATGGGGATCGAAACCCGTGACCTCTCGATTCCTAGGCAGACACCATATCCACTACCCCACAGCGACTTTTGAATTGAAGACTTCTTCAGCATATAATATGTTTCATTCTATTTACAACAACTTTAAGATGTTTAAGACAAAATGTACCTGTATTTATGTCCAAGCAACTCTTATATGCGTATGTTTTCTTTTTATTGTATTTAGTATAGTAAACCTTAAAGCAATGCGTGCTAGGCTTAACCTACGGTATGCAATGTTTTTAGGGATATCCAATATATAAACGATTTGCTTATCAACTAATTAACTTATAGTTCAATATGTTTTTCAGCATAAGACTTTCTCTTAGAGGAAGAGAAAAAATTATTACATATTAATTGCGTTAAACAAAAGAAGACGGTGCATGTCCCTGTATTTGCAATGTTTTTATAGTAGGCCGATTTTATATTGCCTTAAATTGGCGATAAGAGTCGATATATTTTCTTCAACTTTATATATTTGGTCACAACTAGCAGAACAGATAAGAGTTGCATATAACAATGCCTCTGTTCTGAAACAGAAACAAAAATACAATAAATGTGTGTACGTGTAAAATAGCACTACATGTCCATATATGCAAACAAATCGTTACTTTCAAGATGGTAACTCAGTACAAGGAATTACCTTTATATATTGTGACCTCATTAAGTATTATATGACTATATTATTTATTCATTTAGTCTAAGAATTAGTTCAATATTGAACGATAATCCGTATTAGTATGAATAGATGTACATACATTATATTACATAAATAAACAAGGTAATGTTCATTATAATTTCTAGTAGAATTTGGATAACTAGTTCAACTGAGTTCTGTACAGTCAGCTTTGTGTTACCTTCAAAATTATGTTTTTCAAAATGGAGAAATGTATAAGTCATGTTGGCCAAGCGATTCCACATTTGTTTAATCTTTAACAATTTATGTGAACATGGGCAAACCAGGTGTTCTATAAATTTACTTATTCTTACAATTAACTAAGTAAATAGCCGAAGTATATGAAGTTAAATACAGTTAATTGCTTGTAGTGAACTTTGTAAATCTCGCTATTTCTCTTTTTATGTTTAAAGGTTTTATTTAGAATTGAATGGATTTAATGCATATACATGGATTTTTGCTGCTACTATACGGAATTTAAATGACATCTTGCTGTGTATCAAACCTTCCTATTGTTTCTGAACATACAGATCCTAATACAACGTCATTACAATGCAGCGTTTATAGAACTTATATATAACTTATTAAGATAAGAGTCATGATGATATAAATATTGCACGATTATACGACAAAGTTGGGTTTATGCGTAATGCCACAATTTAAACATTTTTTCTGTATTGTTCCAACTTCCTATTTTTGTCATCGTTACTTGTCTATGTATGCTCAACTGGCTTATGTCAAAGTTATTACGTAAGCAGACTTCACGTGGTTTTATAAATTAGATTATCACAGAACATGATGAGACACTAGACTCAAAGAACAATCCAAATTGTTATCGTTGCAAGACGCCATTTTGATTGTCAATATAAATCAATTCATCTTTATATGGCAAAGTATAACCGTGAAATAATACACAATTCACATATCAATATATTGCCAAAGTTACACAAGTCTTTGGCTAGATAATAACTTATTTATATACTTGCCTTATGTTCGTGAATTCTTCATTCTGTCCAAGTCCATCATAACAAGCATATATTACTGATATATAATAGTTAAATGCAGGATTTTGCAATGAATACATTTCACCTCGTATTTTATTGCAAACAATGAACTTGACACATGTTTACTCAATAGGACTATTGATACGCTTTCTAAAACACGCTCACTCATGGTTCAGGATTCAGTTCAAATGTCAAACTCAGGTCATAACAATGTCATTTTAGCAAAAATGGTCGGTTTGGTAAAGATAAGACATATGAATATTCAAACATTCCGAGACATAGAGATTATATATTGTCTAACTTGTGTCATGGCTATTGTGTCCCTCTTGGTCTTGGGTCAATCCCCCTCGGGGAGCGTCCTCGTGATCTTTTCTAGGAACCGAGTACAGACTTTTCAAAGTAATCAGACTCGAGAGTTTCACAAGATTGTCTCTATTTGTTCAATGCTTTTGACGCATGTAAACTAAACAAGGAGCGCAAAAACTAAAATAAAACATTCTTTGAAACCAATATTTTGTTGTGAAGCTGTAATGCTTATCAAAATAAAATAAAAAAATGTTTCGGAGTATTGTAAGCCATGCACATACCTGACACTTAAACATCATGTGCTTACTTTAACTCGTGAACAATTGGTTTATTTAATATTGAATTCTCGAAATAAAAGGTATTTCTGTTGTTGTTTTGGTACACTTTAAGTTGATTGAGCAATGCAAATATAAACGTATTTAACTAAATAACACAAAACTGGATTTTGATTATCGGTAAAGTAATTTCTAAATGGTAAAAAAAAATTCATTCACATTTTACAAATCATATTTGATTGAGTATTTATGAGACTTCTGAGAGAAATATTTGCAATGTCTGGATGTATGAACCTTGTGGGACATACCGAATACAACAACGACATATTGGATCGAATGAATAATGCCGGAGGTTGTGTTCATGTGCAAGTTTACTATTGTGTTTATATTGCTGAAGTAAACATAACCACTCTTTGACCGAATCTGAACACCGCGTTGTTCGAAATACTTTGTGTTGTTTGAATTTTCATTTTATTTTCTTGTTTTTATAAATTTTAAGGTCAAATATATGTACAATTGGTAATTAAAGTTGTACTACGATCAGACTTGACGTTGGTTTATAATTTAATTTACAACAGAAATTAATGGAAATGTATTTATACATATTGAGAGCATGTACAATTATTATAGTCGCTGGACTTCGAACATTATGACTACATCGTCAAAGTAAGTCAATACACTAGATATATAATTATGTCATACATTTCCTAGACATAATAAACAATTCACGCGTTTGGCAGCATTTCATTCTGCACAATTCAATGACAAGAAAGCAGTCTCAATATTTATTGATATAGAGTGCTTGTTTGCAGTGGGTGCATGGTTACGTGCATTCTGGGAATGTCAGGTTTCATTTCATTAATACAATATTTAACATAACAGCAGCACGAACGATTTTTCAACTCTTCATGGGATATTGTTGTGTTTTATATAGATATGTTGCCATTTAAAGGCGCTCATAATAAGAGTTTACATTCTTTTGTAAAAAGCAAAAGAAATAAAATGTATTAAAATACTTATAAATATGACTTAAGCAATACAGCGGCATACATAGAAAATGAAGCAGAACTGATTATAAGCCGTCGAAAATCGGGAAATATTTTATAAAGACTTTTTGAACCCTGTCGAAACTTTAAACAAAATCTGCATTGCAATATAACGGATTCACGATCAATTGGGATTAACAACAAAGATACAAATGGTTAGGTATCTACATTACATTTCAATTGAGTTAATTATAATAGTGTGTATGCAACCATGTTCCTAAAAAAAGAACATTGTGGACTTTCCCATTCTTCAAACAATTTACCGGATCATTCTAATATTATGTTATGTTTTATTGGGTAATATCCTAGCATCACATACATTATGCTAATGTCATTTAAACGCCCGATGGTTACTGGACATTTTGACTACCATTACATGCTGATCAACAAATATAAATATTGCGTTAAATGTAAATGGCCCGTCATATGTTTTCATAGCCATCGGGGAGTTTTATGAGATTCTTTTCAATTGCATTAATGCATTATCACCTCTTGCCCGGGTCCATATTCATCTGGTGAATGTATTGAACTGGAATGAATGCTCTTGGCAGATGTTTGCTGAGTAATATTGGATTTATAGGGCTATTGAGAAATTGCATCAAATCCCAACCAAATGACTGGTGATTTTTTCAAATGGAATACCATTAAGTTATAAAATGTAAATTTGACAAAAAAGATTTTGTTAAAGGCCTGAATAAGAGGCCTCGACACTAGAAACATTCATATTATATGAATTAGACATCCTGCAAAATCCAGAAAAAAAGGAATTAAAGAGTAATTGTAAGATATTTATATTTATTATCATATTGGAAACAATCAATTCAGTCCCATTTTTTGTTTAAAGTGTTAAACAAAAATGCATGTTATGACGACTTGAGAAATTTTCTATAAACATACCCTTTTCTACTTTAACAACAAGCAATGTAATTTCAGCGAAATTCAGATAATTATAATTTAAATTTAAACAAGATTAACATCAATATCAGGGAATGCATTGGGTAATAAAGATATTTTCCATAGACACCATAGAACTTGTTTGTTTTCAGTTTTGCTCAGTATTTCTAGTTGAATGCTATTTAATGTTGGTTGAACGTGTGTGTTGTTTCATATTACACAATTAACTCAATCTTAAAAACAATTTTCACGGGCAAAAAAATAATAAATAAAAAGTGATATTTGAATAGTTGCGAAGTATACATACAATTTGCTTTACAATGATGTGTTAAGATCTTAAGATGCACAGTTTAGATGAAAACAATCCAGTAAATGTAGAGGTCCTATGTTTGTCTTGTGCTACGCGTTATCTCTGTATTATTCACATGTTACCTCGCAGGGCAGCGTGTCGGGGTCTGTGACATTCCCGAGTGTGTAGAGATCGTGTTTACTGAATGTATTAAATATTCTGTTAATTGAGCCGCCTTGCACTACTTGTGGGGAAATAAGGCGCACAAATTGATAATTACTGTATACTATTTACAGCTCCCAAATAGGTCGGAGTGCGGAGGGAAATTGTTAAATTGTGCGTTCTGATAATTTGGATATTTATGTCACGAAAAATTGAGCACAGTATAAACAATGTTAGCAAATAGTCCCTTTCGCAAAGACTACATTGTTATATGCAACTCTTTTGAGTTCAGATTTTAGAAAATTGCAAACAAGACGTTGAATAAGTAAAATATGGCAGATAGGGTCATATATTGTAAACAAACAAATGCATTGATTGTTTGTATACGTTATCAAAAACATAAGGACGTTTAGAACTGTAATTCATGTCGCTTCTCAAGCAAAGAAATAAATTTAGTTATAATGGATTTATCCACATCGACATGTTTTCCATTGTGATATAATCTATTCAAATCCCTGTAGTAACACGATTTGCAACGATACAGAAATGTATGTCAATATATATCAGAAAAAGGCATACACTACAAAAATGCGAATATTCAAAATTTATTTATGACAACTGATTTACTTACCCAGTTTCACGTCAATCGATTGCACATGGCTGCACAGAAAATGCACGAGGGTCAAGCCATGCAGGTAAAATGTGGCTACCTTGCGTCGGTGTCTTCGGGTCATAACGGATGACGTCATATAAAGCGCGAGTCACAATAACTCGCTCATTAGTAGCGAAACACAGCAAGGACTGTTATTCCCGGCGAAAAAGGACGCAAACAACGATTGTATAAATCCGGTCTGTGAATGACACGCGAAATGTAGGCATTCATATTTTCACAGGTTCTGTGTTGGTGCACGCACTATTGATATTCCGGAATGTAATCCATTTCATTGTATAAATTTCATCACATTGAAATAATGACCACTTGTATTAAAACAAAATGTATAGATTTCCAGCTGTTTCTTTAGTGGTTAAAGTATGCAATTGATAATAATATATAATAAATTACTTAATACACTCAATATAAATATTTAATGATAATTAAATAAAAGGCATTTCTGCTTTATAAATGTATATTTCATTAAGATCTCGTTTATTTCGTACTTAATTCTGTACGAATCACTTAATGTTTTAATAATTGCTTAAACCTACACGTTAAATGATTAGGTGAATAAACGACACATTTTACACACAATAATTGGCATACGAGTGCCACACGATACATGTTTAATTACATTATATCATCCATGTTTCCCGATGAATTCTGCCGTGGCGTTACAATTAGACAGATCGCCTGATCCATAAAGAGGGGAGCGCGGCTTTCTGCAATGCACGAGAGGTATCGAGCTGGTACTGTCGCTGTTCGACTAGCACGTATCGGATTTATTTTTGGAGGTTTCCGTTGGCGGTCTGCGTCGGGGCGATTGGACAGAGTTGCCCAATGGTACATTGCGGAGACAGTTTGAGACGTATTGATTGGCGATCAAGAAGATGACGATGGTTAAATTAATAAAGAAGTTTGGCTATATTTACTGGTATGCGACTATACAGAATTAAAGAAAATTTTAAAACAACGTATATTTTAAGGATATTTTGCATTTGTGCATATATGTATACAACTTTCTGGTACTCTATCAAATGCAGATATGAAGGAGCGTATGTTATGGTTGCCATTAAATTATCTTTCGGCACTATTCTGAACATATTGGTTTTCATTCATTTGCTTCTGTGTACTTACGATTTTAAATGTACGTGTTCTTGCATAATACCCACGTGTTTTATGAGAATAGTAGTGGAAACAAAATTAATGCAATGAAAAAATAGAACTGTAACAGTCTGACTAATACATCACCATTGTAAAACATTTGTAATATATTCAAGGCTACAGGTTAGTGCACTATTTATTTATCCACGTTATATATACATATATAACATACGGCGTTTAGAAGCCCAAATAAGTTGATGTATATCATCGCCAATAATTTTGCAATTTACAAAGTAAAACCTCCATCCATCTAAAAACACCTCAAAATTATATCCGCATTATATTGTTTGCCTTTAAAATATTGTTGATATTTAGTCTGATATACCGATCACAGAAAATCATTCGTTTGTTTGATATTAATTATTTATATTATTAATATCATATTAATATATGTAAGTGGTAATATTTTTATTTTTAAATCGATGACTTATTTTTACTATAGACAGTTAATGTTTAACAAAATTACGTAAAGCATGAGTTAATATTTAACATATGTCCAGTTTAGACAAATTCATATCAAGTTAATTGATATTGTTGTTTGCATAAAATCAAAAACTAAACGCTTGTCCTAACATATTATTTTTGCTCACATTCCTTTTTACCAGATACGTGGGTCTGGTTGGTGGTGTTCGATAATATAGCTAGTGGGCAACCAATAGAGAAAGGTCGTAAAATGGAAGTTCACTATGTTCTAGTTTATTGCAAATTCGTCATGGAAGCAATACTCAATCCTACCCAACTGCAAATAAAAGCCAATTAAGAGTCCCACATGACTTGTCATTTAATGCATTGTTACGTACAAACTCTTGACATGTACCATTGACTATACCAGAATTTACAGATCAGGAAAATGTAAGCCAATGAGGAAAAAGACTGTAAATTCACCATAAATCAATTCAGTGCAAATCGGACGACAACTCAAAGATATAGAGAGCTGTAAAAAATCAACTTTATAGTATTCAGGGTTCAGAAAATTAATCTTGCTCTCTATTTAGGTATTTAATAAATTCTGCAATCTACCATCGAACTTGGTTAGAATAAATATAAACAGGATTCTCTGACGGAGGTTAGATTTCAGGAAAAAAATGCTCTTTCGATTTTGTGTTTGTTTAAACTTTATATGAGGGATCGGTATGTTTTGTTTACAAATGAAAGACAAAATAAATCATCGCTCCAAATGTATTTAACACAGGAGTTTTGACAATCGCTGTTTTAAGTAATCCTCTGTGTCTTAAGCAACATGTCTCTGAGTCTAATTCATAATTATTACATCACGACATCGATGAAAGCAACTTGAAAGAAAAATGCATGCCCATTTCCGATTATGTTCGCAACTGATGTTTTGGTAACATATTTAACATGTTTTTATTGGTGATACATGCAATATTTATTCATGAGAGGCGTACGTTTGCAGAAAAAATGCAAAGCTGGACAGAATTCGCTGATAATGAAATCAGATTGTGTTTTGAATGTAAGGATGACGTGACAAACATCAAGTTAGTTGGTTGGCGCACCAATCTGACTTTTATGGCAAATAGCATTACATGTATACGAAATAATGATTCGTAATCAGGCATATCTTTGTTGACAGATGTTTTCTGTTTTAAAAATTAACTTCGCCTCTAGTCTGTTTTTAAGCCTAGTGTGTTTTATTTGGTTTGTTACCTGCACTATTGAAATATCATGACATGTTTTAAAATGAAAAATGTAGGTAACGCGAAAATGTGTGCGTGTAACAAAGTATCGTTAAAGATTCGGAGAAAGCGTGTTACGAATGGTAAATTCCTATATATTATGTTATATATATTATAAACAGACGACTTCTGCACTGTATGAAGCTTTTTCTTGTCGTGATTTATTTTATGCGGCTCAAATCATTTTGAACCAATCGTGTGCACATTCCACTCGCATCATTATGAAGAGAAACATTTGTGTTGCTGCTATAAATGCCGTCATCGTCAATAATATATGTTTTGTTAAACGATAAAAGATGACTGTATACATGTGTTGGTTTGCGTTATGCATACCAAACATAGTAATCTCAAGTGCATAATTATTTGCGTTGAATTGACAATCTACCTTCTTAAAATTTAACAAAACACTGAAAACTTGTAAATTGCAATGTAAACGTAGGATTTGTGTTGATGATACTGTTTTATATAAAATGTGTCATATTTCCGCACTGCTTGATTATTGACAATTATAATATGATAAGTATATTTCATGTATTCTCGTTTATATACGAAATGTACATCATTCGGTATTACCATTATTTTCATTATATAGACGCTACTTGCAATAATTATCTTAAACAGACGCATTATTGCTTTCTGGAGTTGCTGGAATCAAAACACACGTATACGGCTGCTCTAGGAAGATGGTAGAACACTGGAAATTGATGCTCATATATTTTGTTCTTTATTTACTGTTAACCGAAGCGTTTATGATCATTGATGTGTTGCAAAGTTTGTGGAAACTGCCATATTGAGAAGGTATAATGATACTACTGTAACAATTTGTGCAACAGAGGTGGGCGGTTGTCTAATATCAGCGTTACCCAATATAGGATAATGACGACAATTGGAATTTAGCTATCGCACATCCGTTTTATATGCTTATATTGCTTATATATGTGTGGGTATAGTTGCTTTTTTCCAAACGTACATGAATGAAAGGATATCAATTTTAAACTCAATCGAATGATTTAAACTCGACAGATATTTCACTTAATTGACAAACTACATCAGACACGTGGAATGCAGACACCGACTACTCATTTGTGCCTTAATTCGACTTGTTATTGTTGTCATCGTCGTTATGCAAATATAGCATACCTAGTAAGGATTGTAATAAAATTTCATAGATGATAAATAAATGCAACACACTGATAGGAAAACAGCAGTTTTGCCATGATTAGTACCGATCTGGCAGGGTAATTTCTGTCAAAACATTTTACCACATTTTGCACATATGCAAACAACATACGCAAGCACAAACTTGTTGATAAATGAAAGGTTGCATCTGGTTAAATTTAATTTATGGGATTTAAAAATTGCAATAATTTAGGCGTATCCCCTTGTACGTTTTATTCTTGTTTGTGCAAGCATATGTTACAAATATAGCTCTTTTATGTCATAATTTATGATTGCTTTATACACTTTATATGCTTATTTATAGGTCAACTCCATTGCACCAGGAGTTGCTTCTTATCCTTACATCAGGTCAATCAACGGTCAAGAGCCTTTCCCATATTCAAGTGAACGTGTTGATAATTAATTATGAGGCTGAACAAAAATACGAATTTATCCGTTTTATTTTACCGTATATTTAATATTGATGGCCTATTTATTCGTTTTCGATGAACAAATTGTCGTGAATTTCCTACAGAACCAATTCGCACATTTAGGTAATAAATCATTTTTGCAGACGCCAACCATGCCAAAACAAAACACGCAACCAAGCTAGAAATAGTGTGATAGTTAACGGAGAAAGGAAACAATGGTATTGTTAAATGTTAGCTACATCAATTATTGGATTATATAATATATATGTTTGTTTATCTTATAGAGGAACTGTATAACTTTTCGCAACCTCAGTACATGTAAATTGTCTTTTGTGGCTTAATGAATTTATAAATATATGAATGCCTCAACCTAAAACGTGCTCATATAAGTTGAAAAAAATGTTATAACGTTAAATTTATTTTATATTATTCTTTATAATTTTCATTAAGTACTTAACAGACTTTTTATTTAAAACTGACATCGATATTCAAGAATATTTACAAGAAAGATAGTAACCTAAACAAGCGAAAAGATACTTTTAACTTATTAACATTTTCCAAAAAAGATTCTTATTCGTAAATCATCGCGAAAAATTGATTTTGCAGTTTTTAAATGTACTCTGTGAAAACATATATTGATATTAAGGCAAACATATTTAGAGCAAGAATTAAACAATGCAACGAATTTGACTTGTAATTGCCAATACATTTCTGGTCTTATAAAATGGATTATCTCAGAGGATATCTTATAAGGCACTAACGAGTTGCTAAATGATCCCATGACTATTTTCCATTATCAGCTGTGTTTACAAACAATTTACGAAAATCATTATTAAAATAATTAATATTATTAATTAAAAACAATAATTAAAAAAAAACACTCCATATTCAGCTTTACCAAAAACAATACTTTATTATCCATTGACACTTTTTGAACTAAAACGTTCTGGGCTCCTTCAAAGGCATTATAAAAACAATACATGCAGTTTCGTATGAAGTATACATATTGTGTAAACTTCTCACGAAATACTTAAATCACAACAAATAAAATATGTGAGAAAGACAGTGCTGGTATTGTATGACGTAGTGTGATTAATATAAAACTTTATAAATTCAGTCTTACAGACTTGTAAGTACATGTTAAACAAACATATATAAAAGTCTAAAGTAAAAGAGAAAAAGATATGTATTTTTCGTCAACCGTCAGTCTGTCCGGATACCAACAGTCATAAGTATGATACAAAATAATAGTTTTCTGTCTGCAAATCTGCATTTAAAGATCGGATTGCTATCATACTAAAATGAAAATGAACAATAGAATCAAAATGTGTTGATGAAGATCAAATGCATAATTAAGTATGCAAGATTCGGAGCGTTACAAAAGACCTATATATGTAAAGAATAGACCTACATATTTAACAACATCTTTTAAATGTTGCAGAATCAAATATGTGAAAATAAAAGGTACATTTGGGCTTAAATTTTACTTCATTACACTAATCAACAATATCAAACAATACCAAACACTTGTAAATCAACCGTTTCTCTTACGTTCATTTGCTATTCCTTAATTGCCATAACGAATATTTTCATCATCATGATCATTTTGCGTCAAATAAATGTATATAATGGTAAAACGACAATAACTAATTAAATATCTCATGTATTACTGGATATAGTATGCTATTCCATGACACATGACTAGCCTTATATTACATTTATATGAGGTCTTGTTGATAAACATTGGACGTACTATCCATACGTTAATATTAGGGAATGGGAATTTATGGTGTAAAGTGTCTTTTTGAAACCTAAAAAAGCGTTACATATGACATAAATTGTGGGTGTTTTTATAATTATTATTGCTTTGAATCAAACTCATACAGATGTTAAACACATTCCATTAGACGGTGATGTTATAGAATAAGATATGCATGCGTCTATGCAATTAAGATGGTTCAAACTATCGGTACTAGTAAGAATTTGCAATTATAATTGTTTCTTTCGAGTCCAAGTATTGCTGTGATGAGATGATAAAACGAAACCATGGACGCGCGATGATTGAATTGATACAGTTTTGCTTATTATGCATGTGTTTACATCAGTTACATATAACGGTACGTTTTCATAGCGCATTTGAATTCGGCATGTATGATATAATTTATGAACATTATTTTAACGGAGAGATCAGGAATCAACTGACGAATCCAACACAATTTTTAAGTTTTCATCTGCGTAGTGGTTTATCGAGAACAACGCAAAGTCAGTCTTCAAAGACAAAGACGAATGTTTGCAAATACTATGTCCGATTCAATTAAGCATATCACTAATTCATCCACCAACTATTATTATACTTCATGCCACAAATGGCGCCATGAACCGAAACGATATGAACTTAACTGGGAGACAACTTCTACACATTAGACACAGGCTTCACTACATTATAGGAAGAGGTCATACATTGAGACTAAATGTTGCAAAAAAGAATTTATTTGTACAGCTTGTATGTGTCATACAATCACTAATTTCTCTATTCCTTCACGGATATTGAAATATCTTGTAACCAATGTAATCCTAGTATTGATGTTTTCATTAAGATAGTTCCTCTGATGAAAAAGATCGAACTGTCACACCTCACGGCAAAGTATTTTTCATAGCAACTACCTGAAATGGTATATTATATTATATTACATTATGTGTTATTTTATAGATTCATATCGTGAACAAAGCATACACGAAAAAATTGGGTGCCAATTGATAATGAGAATCACCGTAAAAAACTGACTTTTTTATTTGAAGAGATATCGAGTTGATCAGTAATGCAACAAAAGAGGTTAGGTATATTGAGTAAGCATTTTTCAGCTGTTAATAGAACAGACAAAAAACGCATAAAGATCGAAACATTTTACTATCCAGTTTTCGAGTCGAATTAACATATAAAAATAACGATAATTCCATCAAAACGTCTTGTAATACTTGTGTTTATGTATCTTAATATCGGATTCTTGATACAGAAGGGAATCAGTGGAAGCCATCTGGAAGCTTTCTAAGATTGCCTTCGGAAATCAATGCAGTCAACCATTTAGCTGTGATATTGCTAGCAATATATGTTGTTACACATTATTCATTAACGATACATAAAACTAACATATTTTACATCGTCAAACGTGTTTGAATTGTTTGAAAAATACGCGTTTAAAACACTGAAACATACACAAAGGCTATAAACATAGGCTTCCGGAGATATCTCCTTGACAAATTAATGGTGATTTGTTTCTTTTTTATTTTTTAATGTAATCCATTAACATTTCATTTTTACATTTGCTAGAACGAAGACCCCATTTGAGCTTTTATGCAACTCAACATTCACAAACAAATGCCACTTTAAGAATGTTTTCAAAGTGATGTATCAAATGAAGGCGCAGTTAGCGAAATTCATTCTATACATTTTAACATATAAAAATTAAGTTTTAAGCTTCACCAGAAAGGAATACACCTTATTATGAAATGAGAGATTTATATGGCAGAGAACCAATTGTCAAATAACGAGGCACAAACAAATGTCGAAGACAAGACACACCCGTACAAAACAAATACAAAAACAGAAAGAAATAGGTTATCGCCTCGGCAATGTATAGCATATTTCTGATGACAATAAAGCTCAGACAGACTTCTGCCGAAATCGAGTAGGCGCAAAGAAATGTTATTTGGCGTAAATTCGTTCGTTGGCAATGAATTATGCTGTTGTGCGTTGATGCAAACGATAACTTGCAGATTGCAGAATATTAAATATTGATGAAACCATCTAGCTTAAGCGAGGATGACACTTACAGAAACGATCATTGCATTTGTGCAATCAATCATATTCTTCTTGGAGTCCAGAATGGAAGCACTTCGTTAAATATTGTGTCATAGATGCCAAATTGGTTTTTGAAGTATGGGTTAACTGATTAAAGATAAATGTATGTCCTTGGCATTTACTTTTAAAATATATATAATACATATTGTCCAATTTATTCATGTACCGTATTTATCGGTTGAGCACACTTCCAATACGTTCGGTCGTCCGCAGATGTGTAACAAATTACCAAACAAATATCAATGCTCCCTCAACGTAGACAAGACTGATGCAGTCATTAATATATGTGAATCATATATATGTACTTATAATGTTTGCTCATTGTATACAGAGCTGGCCATTTTGATCTATCTTAAAAGAACACTAAGCAAAAAGAAATGTAAAATTAAACAAGATAACAAATAATACCTATACACATTTTATACAGCTGCAGCTTCAGTAGTGTGTGTTAGTTGACTGTAGGTGTCAACACATATCATAACAGGACACTTCAAACGCAAGGGTTCTAGTCTGTATATTGTATTACTTTAATAACGGCTTAAAAAATAAAGCGTGATATTTTAAGTGTATTTGAATAACGTCAAATGTCAGAATAAGATATATTCTTTTGCTTTAACTAACGGTATTTGCCTTTGATTGCAAAACTTAAATGCGCAAAATATAATATCGCCCCATTGTTGCACAAAGGTACCATGTGACATTGAAATAAGAAGGCACATGGTACCTTCTTGCACCAATGGGGCGATATCATCATGAAAGAAGAATAAAAATCAATGTATTACAGAAATAGCATACGTTGAAACTGAAGTAAACCGAATTAATTCAATACTAAATGCTTGTAGCATACAACGACACTGTAGTGACGATGACTAGTAAAATCATTGTCATTTCTCAGCTAATGATGGGAATAAGTGCCAAAACCTATTAATAAAAGTGGTACTCCTTTATTTATCCATGAATACATTTATGTTTAACAATGTGTAGCATCTGCACCATGTTTTCATCGCTTGCAAAGTATGTCTTATCAAACAAATACGGGATCTTGCAGTTTAATGAAACCTTTGAGTCATGTGTGTTTCTCAGTGTAAATTCGTAACAGTGTATTAGTTTCTACGATTTCAAGTATAGGCTTACAAATCTGCACGTCGGTACGCATGCATCATTGTATGAATCACAATTATTGCAGATTTGCAAGACTTTTATTAAAACATATTCGCAAATGCATCATATTGTTATTCCAAACGAGCTGATAGTTTCAATTTAACCTAGCAGATAATACGTGTTTATGTTTTTAAGAACATTCTGGAATACAATGTCAATGTTCAATAATTGCAGATTTGCAAGAATTTTATTCACATATATTCGCAAATGTATCATATAGGTTATTTTAAATGAGCTGATAGTTTCAGTTTAACCTTGCAGATAATACGTGTTTATGTTTTTAAGAACATTCTGGAATACAATGTCAATGTTCATAAGATTTAAGATTTTTTGGTAAATGAGTTTTTCGGTGCATGTGAGTCGCTACAAATCAACATCAGTCGAAAGATTTCATTGACAAGCTGGTGCAAAACTAAACACTGTTATTTAATAACATCTGTCTAGAAAAATGTCCGAACATTTATTTAAATATCTTCATTTGATTGAATCGCAAGAATAGTATGTATATGCATCTGTTGTGTCATAGACGATATGCATGCACAATATTAATTAAATCTTAATTTACTTTGATAAATGACACATGTATTTCTCCTAAATTGTAATATTCAACATACAGATATAACATCATTATGCTGCAAACAATAGCGCAATTCATAGTTACCACCTTTTACAATAAATAAGATTGGCATGACGAACATGAAATCATTTCACAATCTGACAAGGGAAAATGTTTTATACGCTGCCGTGAAAACAAACATGTCATGTACACTGTAATGTACAATAGCAACATAACAAAATCTATTCAAAGAAATAATACAAGATTTTTGTTTTCTTTTCCTTTAAGTGTTGCGTTGTGTATAATTATGATATATCATATGATAACAGTCGCTATTAAGCGATCGTTTTTTAAGAATTATCATGAATGATCATATAAATGTGTTACATGAAGTGGTATTGGCCCAAGAACCGATGATGCAAAAACACGTGACACATTTGTTTAAGATTGAGGTACACAGGAATCAACAACAAACTTGTACATTCAACATTTGACACTTACTATCTCATATACATAGCATGTGAACTCGCAATCGGCTCATTTTTTAAAAACAAAACACATTTATTTTGAAAATGATCTGTTCCTGTTATTAAAAGATCAATCACATAAGTTATACAAATACAAATTTATTGTTTGTGGTTATTATCAATATCCCGTAATCCGATCATATTCACGGAAGTGAAGTCCTGATTAAAAATTGTAATTATTGTGAATTTATCAGAACGTCTTATAAGTACGTTATGTGTTATTGAGGCTGAGTATATCGTTTTGAAAAAAAGCGAGAATGATAACCATCAATTTGGAAACGTTTTGTTCTGATTGTGATGCAGCTATGTTCTTAAGTTCCCGATCTGCTATTTGTAGTTTGGTTTCACATAGTCATTATTACATAAACATATGCCAGACTATTTATTTTTCCATGGAGCATTCTTTATTTTATAATAATTCATGGTTGAACTGTTATGAATTGTAAATTAAAGTATTTGATGATGTTAAAGTTAGCTATCATACAACTTGTACCAACCTTGTGTATTTCAAGCGTTACACGGGTAAGACACACATCAAAACAACAGGACTGGAAAGTTAATTGGATAATTATCTCCGTAATTACATGAGCAGTTTAACTCACCTGTACCTTTCAGGTAAATGTGTTTCATGCATAATTAAATCATTTAGTACATTAAGAACTCGAGTGAGTCCAATATAAAAAAAAGTTAAATGTAAAATAAACAATATATTTGAATTACCAACTTGAATAAAAGAATACATCTGCAAACGAGTACATTTTCAAGTCTAGGGAACATAAATCCGTCCAAACTAGTTTATAGAGTATTACGTATGTCGAGTGTTTACTTCAAGCATAATAAAACAATACACTGTTCCCGACATTTCATAAGTATTCTCAACAAAAATATTAGATTTTTGTTGATAACAATAATGACGTCTAATGCAGTATATTGTTTATTTACGAAGACTATAGACCTTGGTGTGAAGAACATTATCAAATTTTTGTTTCATAAACGTTTTGGGCATATGCAATCTGTTTTTGTTTTAGTAAACTTATCAAAAGATTAACAAGGGGAAATTTGACACAAATATCATAGTGATGAATCATGTTTTCATGTGGTGTTTTGTTTCAAACGTTTAATTAAGATGCTGCAATAAATGTGTCTTTCCCCGTAGTGCATACATTTATACGTGAAGCAACTATGCAATACCAATTTTATGGCGCAATTGCATGTATATGTTATTTTCGCGTTCTATATTGTATTCACTGAGGTACTCAGTAGCCAATACAACAATAAGGAAAATCACAACGCTTGAAATCATACTGGGCAGCATACGTACATAAATTTAATTCACATTGTTAACCAACTGCAGAAGGTAACAAATACGGAATATTGTGAGAAAACGTTTTATCAAACACACTTAGCGAATTGAACAGACATTTGATACGATTAGTTTCATTCATGCAAACATTCAGACAAGATTAACGCACACAGGAGATCCATAACAATTGAATTGAAAGTTTATTACTGTACGATAATATAAGCTCTCGACTAATGCAAGTCTCAGAGGAAATGAAAAAGTTATTGCACGTTCCAGTGTAATTAGGTGATTTTAAATTTGATAGAAAAAATCAGACATCACAACTCAACTAAAAGAAATCATCGCAACATTAAACACAACATGTAGACTCAAATAATTGGTTATGATTAAAGTTGAAATAAATCAATAGAAAAACACTGTTTGAAAACATAAACAAATAACCGTTGAAAATGGCATTCGTTGTAAAAGATTGTATATGAATACAGGAAATACCACTTTTTGTATATAAGTGATGTTTAGCTCTAATATTTACAGGACATTAAATGCGGTTTACTTTGTTGGTATGTCAAATGAATTGGCTATTTATCATAAAGGTAAACATACAATTTTGTGACTTATTTTATCTGATGTATTAAACTTTGAATTAAATACTCAAACGATATTGCCAGGTATACAACTACGGAAATGACTAGTAGTAAACACATTCGACCCTTTGCGTCAATAGAACGCTAACTGTCATGAATGAACTGCAGTCTGTCTGCATGACTCCTATACGTTTGTAGGCAGTAAATTATCGGAGACTCATTGACTTAAATAATTTGACTCTCGAACTGCGGCATATGAATATGCGACTTCATAATGTTTCCAGTGTGTTGAAAACGGTTCTTGTTTTTGTGTTTTTACAATTAACTGGTGCAAATAAAGATAACTTTTAGTCAACCATTCATTTGGAGATTATCATTAACGCAATTACAGAAAGGCACAAAGAGTAAAATAGTATACAGTAGTATAAACATGTTGCGTGTACGGTGAATCGATATCACGCTGGTTTTTAATGCTTATACTAGACAAATAAAACAACATTATTTGAAAATGAACAAAATAACATAAAGTTCTGAAGTTGAAATGGGCTTCAAGCGCAGAAAGCAGCTATTTTACAGCATTGCTTTAAGTTTGAATTAAGTGTCAACTTAATAAACACGCATCCTAAATTAAGCAACACTTCTTAAAAGCAAATTCCGCTATAAAGTCAGACTGTTTCAAGAGCGAACATGTTTTAGTAAATAATATATCTTTTCAGAACAATATTTCGTATGTAACGCCGTGTAGTGTATAATAAATAGTTTTTCGAATATATGCGAACTGTCCGAAATTGCTTTAGGGGCGGTTAAACATGTTGGGAAGTGTATGCTTTAATTTTTCTATTTTCATTCAAGCAAAAACTCAGACATGATTATTCATACTCAGGAAATCCTTACATATCGAAATCCATTCAATCTCAGCGAAAAAGAAACACAAGTCATTTTAAAGTTGATGTTATAGTTCAACCAAACCACATTAAACATCAATAATAACGACAACTGAAATGTTTACAACATCGACATTGTCTGCTTCGAGAATATTTTCTTCTGTATTACAAAAATGTTGTTTGATATTAAGCAACAGCCAAAAATAGTAAATAAACCATGACCCAAGTGTGAGAATCCGAACGTTTCAAACCCGATTTAACCCCATTGTCTTTAGCCGCTTCAGACAGTAACCTATTCAGTTGCGGTTTTGTGACGATGCTTCGAACTTATCATACCATGAAAAAATTCTTCACAATGGCGACCTATGTAAAAGACCGAGCCAGTGCGATTGAGATAGCTCGATTTTTCTAATCGGCATACCTCGCTGATTATTATTGATACAGGTAAAGGAAGCTCAGCAATAAATAGGACAGCATATTCTGGGAAAAACATTTAACAAGAGTTTGAAAACGTTAATTTTAAATCAGTTATATTCAATCCATTATGCATTTACTGTATTGTATTTGACATTTGTTGTGATTCTGTAAATAAATTGCGAATGTAAACGTGTATAATTAACGTTTTACGCGATCTTGAGTGAAAAGAAAACGAATTATTTCGAACCTGCCGTGTGTAAACGTTATAGCGAGTATGGTATATAAACAGCATAACAGCCGTACGACATCTATGAAACTCGCTCTTGTGCGTGCTATCTCATGTTACATTATTAATAAACTTTTCAAACATAAGTTACAGAGCCACATCAGTGCACATACTATGTTTGATAATTCATTCGTTTGTTGGATATTGTTTGCTGTTTTAAACACATATTAGGTCATATCACGGAGACTAAGTTAACCTAACCATGTGTTCATGGGCGATCTCACGTATTCAAGTGCTCTTACGACTATGTGCCCATACCTACTTTCGGGAATCATCATGAAATTATTGCCGTACTTAACGAAAAAAAATGTCTAAGCTTATTGAATTAGAGAAAAAACAGTAATGAAAAGAGAAAAATTATATGTTCATGTACATGGGCATACGAAATCACGTCCGTACACATAACACCATTAACTTATGAAAGGAAACAACGAACGTTTTACTGTAACAGAACGTTTTTTTAAGATAAGTGAAACAGAAAATACACGCCGAATATCTTTTTAAAGACATTTCTTGTTATATTTGATCGAGAATGTAACCCGCCCTCCAGTTTCGCTGAATGGGTCAATTTTCCCACGGGTACTACTTTCCCGTACCCCCCCCCCATTTTTTGTTCATACCCAAAATTTGTGTACCCAATTTTTTTTCGTACCAAATTTTTTTTCTACCCAAATTGTTTCCGTACACATTTTTTTCCAACCCAAATTTTGTTTCGTAACAAAATTTTTTTTAGTACCCAATTTGTTTTTGGCATAATTTTTTGCCCAAAATATCGTACCCATTTTGTTTTCGTATCAAAAATTTACATACCCACATACACAATTGTGGTGATGTAGATAAATTTAAATTGATGCTTTTATATCCATCCTCTTCAAAAGCATCGTCACACCAGTACTGTCAGTACTTTGATTTGTTGCTGCATGCACGCGTCTATCCGTTGAGTGCTTGTTCACTTGCGATAGCAAATGATTTCGTATAAATGATTCAATGGTCGCCTTCTAATACAGGTTTTGAGTATCAGGTTGGCTACACACATTGAACACTGCTTGTATATATACTTTGTATTGCATCCGTCACCATCAAGGTTTCTTGAATATATCATATGTGTTATATAAATATGCATTATCTTATACATATAACTTTAGTATTTGAATGTTCATTTTTATGAATTATTGTATTTTATTCTAAAGATAACTTACGAGAACTTATTAGAACTTGTGCCAGTCAGTTGCACGAGAGACTAAGAGCACGGTCGTAATATACCATTGATGTTTTCTTTACAATTTATAAGAAAATACCAAAACAAAACACGATTTTTTATAACAAGGAAACTAATTCACAAAACGACGTTACATCCAGTTCAGATATACAAACCTGAGTCTAGGTATTTAAATTTCAACATTCATTAAGATACATAAAGAAGTGTCGTATTTAAATTATATATTCTTTTTAGTGTTTGATACTTCAATATATATTCTTCTCACGTGAAAAGATCTGGTATTTATTATAAACTGCAAAAGCTATGATGAAGCTGATATGCTACACTTTTTTGCAACTTGGTCTGGAATGAAATAAGCAAACATAACTATTATTATATAGACAAAATTTGCATTAATTATCTGAAATAGACGCATTTTTGCTTGCTGAAGTTTCTGGAATCAACAAACACATATACGGCTGCTCTGGGAAGATGGTAAAAACACCGGTAATCAATGCTTATATAATTTATTTCGTTTTTACTGTTATATGAAGCGTTTATGATCATTGATGTGTTGCAAAGTTTGTGGAAACTTCCATATTTAGACGGTATAATGATACTACTGTAACAATTCGTGCAACGGGGGCTGGTGCTCGGTTGCTTAGCAGTTGTCTAATATCAGCGTTTCCCAATATAGGATAATGAAGACAATAGGAATTTAGATATCGCACATCCGTTTCCTATCCTGATATATGTCTGGTTATGGATTCTTTTTTCTAAACGCACATTCGTGAACGAATTTCAATTTTAAACTCAATCACAAACCTCCAATTATTAAAACTACACAGATATTATACTGAATTGACAAACTACATCAAAAACGTGGAATGCAGATACTTACTACATATTAGTGACTTAATTCGATTTGTTATGGTTGCCATCGTCATTATGCGAACATGGCAAGTTTTTCAAAGACCATTAATAATTTCCTCACACTGATAGGAAAACAGCAGTTTTGTCATTAAAGGTGCCGATCTTGCAGGGTAATTTCTGTCCAAACATTTTACCACCATTAGGTATCATACTGCTATAAACGTGTATTAGGTAATGAGGCCAAAGGAATCTTATAGACCTTTGACCGCACTTAGAAGGATATTGAAGAGAGACATGTTTGCGACGTCCTCCGCTTCTAATTACGTTGAAAACTCAGGTTTGCATGATCTGTTTCGGTAATATTCTGAGCGTCGATTTGGATTTTGTAATAAAAGTTTTAATTGAAAAACAATAATCATAATACCGCGTGTTGAACACTTTAATATGCAAACAACATACGCGAACACAAACTTGTTGATAAATCTAATATTGTATTTGGTTCAATTTGATTAATTGACAACAAACATGAAAACATGCTTTGAGTTTAACATTTGTCACAATTTTAGCTTATCCTGTTGTGCGTTTTTTTTTCATGTGTGTGCAAGCATGTTTTACTAATTCAGCTCTTGTATGTCATAACATACGATTACTTTATACACTTTATATGTTTATTAATAGGTCAACTTCCTTGCACCAGGAGGTGATCAGATAAATGTAATCCTGATCCTTACATCAGGCCAATGTTTTGTCATGACCGTTTTCCTTATTAAAATGAACTCGTTGATAATGAAATATGAGGCTGTACAAAAATACACTTTGATTCGTTTTGGTTTACAGTATATTCAATATTGATGACCTATATTTTCGATGAACAAACTGTCGTAGATTTTCTATAGAACCAATTCTCACATTGGAGTAATAAATCATTTTTGTAGACGGTAACACTTCCAAAACAACATGGAACCAAGCTAGTTATATCGTTATAGTTAACAGAAAATAGTAAAATACGTTATGGTTGAATGTTAGCTACACCAATAATTGGATTGTATGATACATCTTTTTGTAAATCTTATAAAAAACAGTTTAATTCGTCGCAACTTTATTTAATTTATATTGTCTTTTGTGGTTTAATTAATTATAGGGTATATGAATTGTTAAACCTAACAAGTGTTCATATTGTTGAAAAAACGTGCATTAACTTTAAATTATTTTTTTTTTATTTAAAGTTTTAAAAAAATACATTTTAACGTACTTAATTAATTTTTAATGTCAAACTTATACAGATATTCAAGAATATTTACAAAAAAGCTAGTTAACTTAAAATGCACAAAGATACTTAATTATATAATTTAAAAAAATACATATGCGTAGATCTTCGCGACAAAAATAGTACGTACTTTGTTAAAACATATATTGATAGTAGGGCAAACATATTAAGTACAAGATTTTTAAAAAAAAATGCAGCATTTCTGACTAGCAATTGTCAATCCATTTCTCGTCTGATAAAATGTAGTATCTCAGAGGAAATCTAATAAGTCACTTACGAGTTGGTAAATTAGCCCATGGCTCTTTGCCATCGATCGGTTGTGTTAACAAACAATTTACGAAAATCACTATTATAATATATAATATGAGCCGCGTTCTGAGAAAACTGGGCTTAATGCATGTGCGTAAAGTGTCGTCCCAGATTAGCCTGTGCAGTTTGCTCAGGCTAATCAGGGACGACACTTTCCGCATTTTTGGTATTTTTAGTTTCAAGAAAGTCCCTCCTTACCGAAAATCACGTTAAGGCGGAAAGTGTCGTCCTTGATTAGCCTGCGCGGACTGCTCAGGCTAAACTGGGACGACACTTTACGCACATGCATAATGCCCATTTTCTCAGAACACGACTCATATTATTAACCGTCGTCCGGGTGAGCCCCCACTGCCGTGATCACTTAGTATCTCCTGCATCCTTTGACGTGCTGGTTATCAAGCATAATGAAAGTTAAATTAAAGGATGTAATTGATTGTGTTTATTCACAGTCTGCTGCATACAACCTAAATAACTGTTGAACTATATAATATATTATGATGAGCAATGTGTTCTTGTAAACATTTATATCTTAAACAAAGCAAAAACGAAATAATCGTGTGTCAAGGAATAGCGAGAATCACCAAAACGGTAAAATACTGACTATTTGTTATTTCAATATATATTTTTTTGATCAGTAATGCAAAAGAAGATGTTAAGTATATTAAGTGAGCATATTTTAGCTTTGAATAGAACGAAATAAAACGCATAAACTTTATGCGTTTTAAGATCAAAACATTCTAACATCCAGTTTTCAAGACACACTGACATAAAAATAAAAATAATTCTATCAAAACGTCTTATTAGAATTGTGTTTATGTATCGTAATATCTGGTTCTTGATACCGAATGGAATCAGTGGTAGCCATCTGAAAGCATTCTTAGATTGGTTTCGGAAATCAATGCAGTCAGCCATTTAGCTGTGATTTGCTAGCAATTTGCGGTAGAATATTGAAACGCAAATGATTCCTTATATGTTGTAAAGCTGTATTCATTAACGATATATAAAACTACCATGTTTTTAATGACCGTCAAAATGGTACGAATTGTTGGAAAAATACGCGTTTAAAATACTGAAACATATATAAAACAGCAAAGGCATTGCTTACAGGAATAATCCACCAAAAGCAGTTCAACAAAAACAGCTTGTAACTTAACAAATGCCGCTGCATAAACATAAAACAAAAAAATTATGTTGTACACAACAACATGCTTCTTTTTTATATTTAGGTAACTTGTTTTTATATAATTTCATAATGTCGTAGTCATGTTTTACTGCTGCTTTTACATAACAATTACATTAAATAATTTTAGTAAATCAACCTCTTGTTTGTAAAACAATGAACGTTTCACAATCCGTAACCCGTAATGTGTAGCGAATGTTTCTATAATGTCTAATTGCTAAGCTACTAGCCATTGTATTGAACAAAGAAATATATATTTAGAAAACATGCTCCTATTTTGTTATATATATTTGATCGATTATTCGAATGATATGCATCTGACATAAAATCTAGCTTACCAACGTGTTTAAGCATTGATCTCCTAAGCAAATATATCATAGGCTTCAGGAGGTATTGCTTTGACAAATTAATGGTGATTGTTTTCAGCTGTTTTTATCTCATCCATAAGTATTAAATGTATATATACATATTTCCTAGCATAAATAAACAATGTGAGAAACTATGTAACTCAACAGTCACAAACAAATGTTTTTTCAAAGTTGTTTCCAACGTGATGCATTCAATGCACGCGTATTTAATAAAATCCATTCGTATACATTCAAACATATTAAAATAAGTCTAAAGCTGCATCTGCAAGGGAGACATCTCAAATGCGAGCTATTTATGGCAGAAATCGAATTGTCAAAAAACGAAGCACACACGAATATTGAAGACGAAACATACCCGTACACAACAAAAACAGAACAAAAAAAAGAAACAAGGGTCATCGCCACGAAATGGGTAATTTATAGCATATTTCTAATGACAATGAAGCTCAGACAAACTTCCTACCGAAATCGAGCAGGCACAAAGACATGTTATTTGGCGTAGATTCGTTCGTTGGCAATGAATTATGTGGTTGTGCATTGATGCAAACGATAACTTGCAAATTGCAGTATATTAAATATTGATGATACCATCTAGCGTATGCGAGGATGACACTTACAGAAAGCATCATTGCATTTCTTTCAATCAATCATCTTCTTCTAGGCGTCCAGAATAGAAGAACGTCATAGCTATCAAATAAGATTTTGGAGTATGAGTAAACTGATTACAGTTAAATGTATGTCCTTGGTATGTAATTATTTAAAATAAATATATAATACATGTTTTCCAGTTTATTAATGTACCGTTTTTTTAGTATAGCAAACTGTCAAAACGTTCGATCGTCCGCAGAAGTCTAGCACACAAATATCAATGCTCTCTTAAAGAAGAAAAGACCGATGCAGTTATTTCTGTTTGTGAATCAGCTGGCTATTTTGATCTCATTAGAACACAACGTAAGTAGGAATGTAAACTTAAACAAGATCAAAATTAATACATATACACTGTATATACAGCAGCCGCAGAAGATAGGTTCAGTAGTGTTTGTTTGTAGACTGTACTAGTAAACCTATATCATAATAGTACACTTCAAACGCAAGGTTCTAGGCTGTATATCGTTGTACGTTGATAACGGTCTCAAAACAAACAGTGATATTTAAGGGGTATTTGAATAACGTCAAATATCAGAATAAGATTTATTCTATGGTTTTAACGAACGGTATTAGCCTTTGATAGCAAAAAAATAAAGTAAAAATCAATGTATTACAGAAATGGCATACTATAAAACTGTAGTGTAATGCAAACCGAAATATTCTACACTAAATGAGTGTAGCATAAAACGACGATGAAGTGAATATGACCAGTAAAAGCATTGTCATTTCTGTACTTATGATGTGGATAACAACCATATCCTATTAATAAATTTTGTACTCGTTTATTTATCCATTAATACATTTATTTCAGAAAGCAGCTCAGTATCCCATTCGTTAACCAAGATTCGATTTATTCATCCGGTTAGAGTTATTCGGATTACAAAGTGTAACCGTCCTTTTACCATTTGTATATGTCATGCACGTTCGGTTACAGTAGCCAACTTATCAAATTGATCCCTGATGCTTTGGCGACATCACCTTGTTCTACGCGAATTTATTAACAAGAGCAAGGGCTGATGAATAATTACAAGAAAAGCCAGCTTTGTGATTTCATATTTATTATAATGTTTAATGTGATACTTTACATACACATTTACATTTTATATTCTATATTTGAACAATATAAAACATATGAGAGGAACAATACACAACTATAAATGGAATTAAATGGCCAAATGGCGGAATATAATTTACACCAGACTAGCAATAGAGTACATAAACCTCAGCTATAGACTGGGTTTATAACTGAGTCATGTCGAGGAGGCGACCGGAAGTACTGCCCTAAAGATAGCCCCAACCCCAGTTGCACTATTGATTTAGCTTCTCGTTTATGCAATCGCCAACAGAAAATCCACACCATTTTATGCTATTTCGCAAATGTATGCAATTCCTATCTCAACGAACACGTTTGTGGTTCGGAAATAAATATTATGCATGCGCAATCGCTAAGGCCATCCGCAACCGGCCAAATAAATTCTCGGTACGCCGTACCGTGCAACATAACATACATGAGCAGTCGCTAAGGCCATCCGCAACCGGCCTAATAAATACTCGGTACGCCGTACCGTGCATCATAACATACATGCGCAACCACTGAAGCCATCCGCAAACAACCAAATAAATTTTCGGTACGCCGTACCGTAGGTTTTCAAGCAAAAAAGAGCTATTCCAGGTACGCCTTAGCACGCCGTGCCATCGAGTGAGTACTTGAACACCCATACTATCCCGAAAATAATTTTGAAAGCATTCCTGCCATCCTCACACATACGAACTCTACGTGATAGGTGACAACAAAATGCTATGTTTACCTCCCCCGGACGTATGTACATCAATATATAGTTACCTATTTATAATTTTAATGGTTCCGAAAAGCTCCAAGACATAGAAATTCCGCCTAAATGACATATTTGAATGACGTACCAAACATATAAAATGAGTTAATAATGGCATATGTTATTGTGTCAGATTGTCATAGATCTCAATAATTAACTGCCGTGATAAAAACAATATCTCACACAATTATGCAGCAATAAAATTACCTAATAATACACATTCATTTCATTTCAATAAGGCACACGTCACAGCACTTTTACATGGCACATTTAAGTAGCAAAAACACTCAAACACATTGGGTGAAACTTTGTTTCCCATAATGTCTTATATATAACAATCAAGTATATATCGTAAAATAAAATGACATTACAACTTTGATTGATAAATTCTGTAGCACAGTACAACTATGATTTGTATACCTCACTTCTATTCTTTATCCTTAAATGGTGATATCAAGGCCAGGGTAACAACCAGAGATAAAACTTCATAAGAAGTTATCAGATGCCCAATGTAAAATTACTCTGGAAAACTGTACCCGAAAACAACCAATATTAACATGTAACTGTGGACATTACGTAACTCAACAAACATAACGGGTCATTTTAGCCAACTTATTAATGCGGTTCGAATTAAAGAAGTAAACGTTTACTGGTCGAAGTATAGCGTAGGACTGACCAAACAATGAAAACCCCGTGCGCATTCCCGCCTATGTCCGCCTGAGTGTCCATCACTCACGTGACAACCATACGCATGAGCGAACCGAACATATACCTGCTGTGTGCAATGCGTTATTTTTAGACCTACGTTCTGTGCTAAACTCCGTAACGCTCAGAACGGAAAATTCGATTCACTGATGTCGCGTCTCAGCGACATCCTGGATACTTTACTAGTTCTGGACGATAGCGATGTGTCCATGCAATGGCCGCTATCCACGGTTTGAGGCCTGACGATTGAACAGACATCTTACCGACGAGTCGTGTACAATTTGTGAATCTAACCCGAACGTTTTCCGTGGTCGCCCGCGACAGATTAACAGCCTTTCTATTAATGCACATTCATGTCGCAGAAAGAAGGCACACTTCACAGCACTTTTACACGACATGTTAAGTAGTAGAAACACGCATACACATTGGGTGACTCTTTGTTACCCATAATTTCCATTCAATGATGTCGCGTCTCAGCAACATCCTGAATATTGACCTAGCTCTGGACGATAGCGATGTAGCCATGCCATGGCGCCGCCGCTATCCACCATTTGAGGCCCGACGCTTAAACCGACGTCATTACGATGAGAGGTGTACAGTTGGTGAATGTAACCCGAACGTGTTCCGTGGTCGCCCGCGACAGATTGGCAGCCATTCTGTAATAAATATCTCGTTAGTACATTTGAACATTACAAAACAATGTTTAACATAATTAACAACAATCTCTTTGGGCGGGTGGGTGGGGTTTCTCAGTCAACGCTATTTCGCAAAAAGAACGAGATACGTGGAGCACGAGCATATATACCGTGTGAGTGACGTCAGACAGTCACTACTGAAATCGATTTCACGCATGGTTTATTGTCGTCTGCTTGTATCTAATGATTTATACGAGATTTAAACCTTTTATTTACCGGAGACATGTGTTTGCTACTTCAAATAACATAAATTAACTTTTAAAGAAATTAATTTTTATTATTTTTAACAATGTTTAGCATTTGCATCGTGTTTTCATCGCTTGCAAATGAGGTCTTATCAAACAAATACGGGATTTTGCAGTTTAATCAAACTTGTTAGTCTGCTATGTGTGTTTCTCAGAATGAATGAGTACCAGTGTGTTAGCTTCTACGTCTTCAAGTATAGGCTTACGAAGCTGCAAGACGGTACGCATGCATCATTGTATGAATCATATTTATTTCAGATTTGCAAGACTTTTATTAAAACATATTCTTAAATGCATCATATTGTTATGAGCTGGTAAAAAAATCTGCTGTTTATATAATAGCATCTGTCTTCAAACAACTTTCGATAATTTATTTAAATATCTTCATGTGTTTGCATCGCAAGAATATTATGTTTATTTAACTGTTTGTTTGTCATAGACTATATATATTCACAATAATAATTAATTCTTATTCAACATACAGAAATAACATTTCCATTATACTGCAAACGAAAGCGCAAATCATATTTACAGCCTTTACAATAAATACAATTGGCATGACGAAGATGAAAACATGTTACAATTTGACAAGGGCTAATATAGTAAACACTGCAATGAAAACAAACATGCAATTCACAATGTAATGTTTAATGACAACAAGACAAATTGTATTCAGAAAAACTGTTAATTCAATATATTTTTGTAAATTAAAGTGTTGCGCTGTGTATTATTATGATAGTTCATGTGATAGCGTCGCTATCTTACGATCGCCTTTTTAAGAAATATTATGAATGAAGATATTACTTTGTGATAGTTGGTTGTATTGATTCAAGAACCGACAATGGAAAAACAAGTGACTAGAGTGTTTTAGATCGCGGCACACGGTAATCAACGACGATTGTATTAAACATTTGACACTTACCATCTACAAATGGCATGTAAACTCACTATTGGCTCTTTTTTTTAACAAAGTTCATTTACATTGAACAAGATATGTAAATGCTATAAAACGGATCAATCACATTAGTAATACACATAGACATTTCTGTTTAGGTATTAATGCTATTCATATCCCGTAACCCGATCGAATACATGAAAGTGAAGTCCTGATGCAGCTATGTTAAAATGTATCCGATTTGTTATTTGTAGTTAGGTTGCGCTGGGTCAGTATAATATAAACATAAGCCAGACACGTTATTTTACAGTGGAAAATTCTTCATTTCAAATAAGAATTAAAGAACTGTCATAAATTGTAAATTTAAATATTTTATGATGTTAAATAAATACATGGGTTTTACAACTTGAACCAATTATGTATATTTCAAACGTTATGCAGGTAAGACACACACCAAAACAACAGGACTTAAACATTAACTGACTTGTTTCCTCAATACAAACGTGTTGACGTAACATGACAGAATGCAATTTAAATTAGGTGGAAAGTTAATTGGATAGTTATCTTCGTAAGTACATGAGCAGTTTAACTCACCTGTACATGTTCATATAAATGGGCTTCATACAATATTTAAACATTTAGTACATTAAGAACTTTAGAGATTCCAATGATATCGTAACTGTGTTTCATGTATTATTAATAATATACTCTAATCATATCTTTTAATAAAATACTACATCTACAAACGAGTAAATTTTTTAATCTAGGGTACATAAATCCGCCTAAATTATTCAAAAGTTTTACATATGTCGAGTGTTAACGTCAAGCATAATACAAACATAGTATTGTTTCCAGTATTTCACAAGTATGCTCAACATAAAGTATTCAGTTTTGTTGATAGCGATAATGACGTTTAATGCAGCATATCGTGTAATTACCTAGGCTATAGACTTTGGTTTGACGAACATTCTCAAATTATTTAATTACACTTATGGGCATATGCATTCTGTATCGTCTGAGTAGACCTATAAGAGTAGACACACATATTGTAGTGATGTTAGATGTTCATGTGGTGGTGTTCATGTGGTGTTTTGTGTTCCAAACGTTAAATTAAGATGGTGCAATATGTGTGTCGTTCCCCGTAGTGTATGAAATTAATACGAGAAGCAACAGTGCAATATTATGGCGCATCTGTATATCCATTGTATTTTCGCGTTCTATATTGCATTCACTGAAGTATCAGTGGCAAATAGATTATTTAGAACACTACAAAATCACAACGCTTAAAATCATACATGGCATCATACATACATCAAGGTAATTCACCTTTTTAACTACAGAAGGCAACACGTACGGAAAATAGTGATAAAACGCTTCAACAAACACACGAAGTGAATTAAACCGACATTTGATACGATTAGTTGCATCTATGCAAACATTCAGACAAGATTAACGAACTCAGGAGATCCATAACAATTGAATTGAAAGGTTATTACTGTAGGATTGAATAAGCTCTCGGCAAATACTAGTCTCAAAGGAAATGAAAAGTAATTGTAAGTTCCAGGGTGATTTGGTGATTTTAAATTTAATACAAAAACATACAACAACACAACTTAACTAAACGAAAAAATCGAATTATTACGAACAACATTTAGATTCAAATATTTTGTTATATGATTAATGTTTTCATAAATAAACCGTTCAAACTGAAAACATAAACAAATAACCGTTGAAAATTGCATTAATTGTCAAAGAGTGTATATGACTACAGAAAATACCACTTTTTGTTTATAAGTATTTTGCTTATATTTTATAGGACACTAAATGCGTGTTACGTTGTTAGTATGTCAAATGAATAGGCTATTTATCATTAAGGTAAACATAAAAAGATGTGAGTTTTTTCATCTGATTAAGAAAGACGTGTTTTAACTTCACAAACGATATCGTATGCTAGGTATGTACCAACAGAAAGGAGTAGTAGTAAACACATTCGACCCTTTTTGTCAATATGACACTAAGCGTCATGAATGTACTGCAGTCTGTTTGCTTGCTTCCTACACACTGCTTTGCAGTACATTATCGGAGACTATCGTAAGTCGATATAAATATATGCGACTAAAAATATTATCAGTGTGAAGTAAATGATTCTTGCTTCTGTATCGTTTACAATTAACTTATGACGATACTTTGTGTCAGGCATTAAATTTACAATTTAAATTCACGCAAACACTTAGATAATAGTATTCAAACTCATGAAATCCTTACCAATAGAAATTCATTCTAACTCGGGGAAATGAAAATAAAGGTCATTTTGAACATGATGTTATAGTTCCACCAAACCAACATTAAACATCAATAATAACGAAATCTGAAATGTGAACAAAGTCGACCTGATCTGATCCGAGATAATTTTCTACGTTCTTACACATAAGCTGTTTTATATTAAGCAGCAACAAAATTAGTAAATAAACCATGACCAAAGAGTGAGAACCCAGACGTCTAGAAACCGATATAACCCCTCATGTGTTGTCTTTGGCCGCTTTTGACAGTAATCCAATGTGCTGCTGTTTTCAGTTGTTTTTGATTGCACACTGCGTGTATATACTTTGTATGGCATCCGCTGTCATCAAGGTTTCTTGAATATAAAATATGTGTTGTTTAAGAATGCTTTATCTTATACATAAATTTCGTATTTAAAATGTGTATACTATAAATATCCTTTTTATGAATTATTTTCTATATAATAATAATTCTATTTATATTCTAAAGATAACTTACGAGAAACAGTGAGAACTTGTGTCAGTCAATCGCACGAGAGACTAAGAGCACGGTCGTAATAATCCATTGATAACATACATGTTTTCTTTACAATTTATAAGTTAATACCAAAACAAAACACGATTTTTTATATCAAGTAAACTATGTTACAAAACAACGTTACATCAAGTTCAGATATTCAAGCCTGAGTTTAGGCTGTGTAAATGTCGAGTTCGATAATCTTGAATGGCTTTGAAGATATAACATAACCAGTTACAACCCCAGAGCACAGGTGGTTAGCGTGTGGCTATGATATTAATTAGTGAAAACATCATTTTGAATGATAAATAATCATATTATAACGAAAAATGTACTTTTCTTGAAAAAAAAATTTCACTATCAAATATATATATAACAAGGTATGCAACTCAAAATCAGCCCAAAACGGGGTGCATCGCTTTGAACAGCCATATCTTCATCAATTGTGCAGCGATTTTCACGATCTCGGTCTTATTCAACGCAGAAATTAATTTCCTTTCTGGAAATGTATATGTCTTGCAATATTTTCACAAATGCTGGGTCAACTTTTAAGAAATAACACGATACACAACACGCATGACCCCGTTGACAGTGATCATGCATTCTTTATGAATGAAATCTCCAGTTGTAAAGACACACCTCCGCATTGGACCAATGAAATCACTCGTATGTTTAAAATGTCAGTTAGTTGAAATGTATGTAAACAAAAGTTTCAAACGGCGCTGGACAGTTAGTCTTGATGCATAATGCAACGACAAGAACGGTAATAATGTTTTTTCATACGTTTTATTGAATTATGGTATCGAACTACATGAACTTTGTAGGGAAGTTGCCCTTTACTCCGTGAAGATTTCAGTCTTAAAGACAGCATGATCACTGTCGACTGGGTCATGCGAGTTGTGTATCGTGTTATTTCTTAAAAGCTGACCCAGCATTTGTAAAAATATTGCAAGACATATACATTTCCAGAAAGGAAATTCATTTCTGCGTTGAATAAGACCGAGATCGTGAAAATCGCTGCACAATTGATGGAGATATGGCTGTTCAAAGCGATGCACCACGTTTTCGGATGATTTCGAGTTGGATACCTTGTTATATATATATTTGATAGTGAATTTTTTTTTCTGAAAAGTTAATTTTTCGTTATAATATGATTATTTATCATTCAAAATGATGTTTTCACTAATTAATATCATAGCCACACGCTAACCACCTGTGCCCCAGAGTATATTGATAACACTATATATAAAAATGTCATATTTTAACTATATATTATGTTGAGCATCATATACTTAAATATTAATTCTTCTCACGTAAAAAGATCTGGTATTTACTTTAAACTGCAAAAATCTCCGATGAAGCTGATTTTCTTCATTTTTTTGCAACTTTGTCTAGAATGAAATAAGCAACTATACCAAACTTATGTTAAATAATTTGTAAAATGTTCTATTGCGGAAATGACAAAGATTGGAATCAACAATGAATTATTAAAAACTTATACGATATACCTAAATGTAATAAACAGGTAGCGAGTGTATTTGCTATCCGGTTAAGAAATTCTGACTAGTTAATTTAAAGACGATTGGGATATGTGACATAATTGTCCATAAGATTCTGATTTTAAACGGACAGGTTAGAAAGTTGTTTTAATTGCCACAAACACATCAGTATTCCTTCTTCAAGGAATAACACTTTCTGAATCTTTGAAAAGTTTCAAAGTTTGTATGTATATGCAATATGTTTATAAACGTATACAACAAGATACAAGCACAATTTTATTTCAATCATCTTTCATAAAGTATTGGGAAATTCTAAACCAATTCATATCCCAGTTGTGAAAATCAGATCATATGCCTCAATATGTATAATATCTAAACTCGACATTTCAATTTAAGTTTTTGCATACATGTGGAACCAAAAAATAAGGAAAGCTCAAGGCGCAATAAAACATTCATACGGAAATGTAAAGAGTTAACTATATATGTCTTCCAGAATTCGAACTTCCGCTAATTACATTTACATAAGCACCTTTTAAATATTCTATATGCTCTTAAATCGGAAGTGTTTTTGTATTAATTCATTAACTGCATTAATTTGACTTTTGAATCTGTAATCATTAATATCTGAATACAATATTTATTTTTCGGGGCTTATGTTATCATCCTTCATTCAACGTGTGATACTAATACACAAATAAAAATTAACACTAAATAAAGGCAAACTCAAGCAATAATAATATGCATTATAGTTGTAGTAGTAGCTAAACATACATGTAAGAACTATACATGCGTGTATAATATTTAGAGTCTTTACTATTTACCATTAGAAATTATGGTTATGCCTCCATGAATAATGTTACTTGAACATCAGTACATGCAGTTCACTTATATTGTAAATTACCCATTTAAAACTATTACATTGTGTAATAGTATTTTGTATTCATAACAACAGTCATTACCGAAACTATTTAAGAAACGTGCAAACCTTCGAACCAACTATTTACTAAATTAGATAATACCTACTCGTATGTTCGTTATGATGAATTTTATAAATATATAACTCGCTTCATGTATGTTCATAAATAGCAATTGTTTGATCATATTTTACAGGCGATCCTTGAAATAAAAAAATCAATTGAGCGACATTCATTTAAAAGAGGAGTACTTACTGTAGTGTTAAGTACGTCCTAAATACATTAATCGCAATGTATTTCCGGCAAGTGAATGGAAATATAAGCCCGTACAGTAAGGCCGTCTTGTTAATCTTGTAACGAATAAGACCAATGATGGCACATGCGTCTGCAGCCAATCAATCAAAGAACAAAACTAGAAATGGCGCGGCAGAGGCCGACGCGTATCCCCACGCCGAATGTTTGACCTAGGTGTGCCCCAGGGTTGGTAATGGGGCCATGCATAGCTGAGATTGACCGTATTGTCATAAGAGAAGTTCATCATCAATTAGAAGTGAATTGGTGTAGAAATGAAGAAGTTATAGTAAAGGCAATTTTGGGTGGGTGTGGTCTATGTGGGCGGGGCCCCAGGGTTGGTTATGGGGCCATGCATAGTTGAGATTGACCCTAATGTCATAAGAGAAGTTCAGTATCAATTTGAAGTGAATCCGTGTAGAAATGAAAAAATTATAGTAAATGGAATTTTTTGGTGGGTGTGGCCTATGTGGGCGGGCGCCCCAGGGTTGGGATTGGGGCCATGCATAGTTGAGATTGACCCTAATGTCATAACAAAAGTTCAGTATCAATTTGAAGTGAATCCGTGTAGAAATGAAAAAATTATAGTAAATGGAAATTTTTGGTGGGTGTGGCCTATGTGGGCGGGGCGCCCCAGGGTTGGGAATGGGGCCATGCATGGTTGAGATTGACCGTATTGTCATAGGTGAGGTCCAGTATCAATTTGAAGTGAATCGGTGTAGAAATAAAGAAGTAAATGTAAAATAACCTAAAAAAATGAGTGATAATTTCTGACGCGGCCCCACCCCAACCCCTATAACTTTTGACCCAGGGGTCAGATCAAAATTCCAAATAGTGCAGGGTCGCACATATGCTCATAGCTACCATGTGTGTAAATTTCAAGGTTCTAGTGCTTTTAGTGTAGGAGGAGATAGTGGCCAGGACGGACGGACAGACGGACAGACGGACGGACAGACAGACGGACGGACGGACGGCGGAGATCACCACAATATCCCCACCTTTTTTTCAAAAAGCGTGGGGATAACAAGAGTTCCGCGGTCGGAGATGACCGCATTGAAGCCGGATTTTTGATTTAAATGACAGGAAAGTACCTTTCGTGTTTTTGTCAATGCAATACTTAAATTACTGAAATATTGTTCAAAGGTCAAAATGAAATGTAAGTACTTTTCAAGGCATGAGCAAACCTTGTGTTATGTTTTGAATGCATGCATATACATAACAATTTTAACATTTTAACATTGAAGGTCACAGTGACCTTGACCTTCAAATGAATGACATTGAAATGAGCAGTGGTGATCTTCTAGTACTGGCCAACCTTTATGTCAAGTTTGAAGACTCTAGGTACAAGCATACCAAAGTTATAACATGGAATAAGAACTTTAACATTTTTACCTACCAAAGTTATAAGAACTTTAACATTTTTACATTCAAGGTCACAGTGACCTTGACCTTAGAATGAATGACCTTGAAATGACCAGTGGTCATCTAAGTGTGCTTGCAAACCTTCATGTCAAGTTTGAAGACTCTATGTCCAAGCATACCAAAGTTATAACAATTTTTACATTTTAACATTTAAGGTCACAGTGACCTTGACCTTCAAATGAATGACATTGAAATGACCAGTGGTCATCTTCTAGTACTGGCCAATCTTTATTTCAAGTTTGAAGACTCTAGGTACAAGCATACCAAAGTTATAACATGAAATAAGAACTTTAACATTTTTACATTCAAGGTCACAGTGACCTTGACCTTCAAATGAATGACCTTGAAATGTCCAGTGGTTACTTACTAGTTCTGGCCAACCTTCATGTCAAGTTTCAAGACTCTAGGTCCAAGCATACCAAAGTTATAACAACTTTAACATTTTTACATTCAAGGTCACAGTGACCTTGACCTTCAAATGAATGACCTTGAAATGTCCAGTGGTTACTTACTAGTTCTGGCCAACCTTCATGTCAAGTTTCAAGACTCTAGGTCCAAGCATACCAAAGTTATAACAACTTTAACATTTTTATATTGAAGGTCACAGTGACCTTCACCTTCAAATGAATGACCTTGAAATGACCAGTGGTCATCTGTTAATCCTGGCCAACCTTCATGTCAAGTTTGAAGACTCTAGGTCCAAGCATACCAAAGTTATACCATGAAATAAGAACTTTAACATTTTTACATTCAAGGTCACAGTGACCTTGACCTTCAAATGAATGACCTTGAAATGACCAGTGGTTACTAACTAGTTATGGCCAACCTTCATGTCAAGTTTCAAGACTCTAGGTCCAAGCATACCAAAGTTATAAGAACTTTAACATTTTTTATATTGAAGGTCACAGTGACCTTGACCTTCAAATGAATGACCTTGAAATGACCAGTGGTCATCTGTTAATCCTGGCCAACCTTCATGTCAAGTTTGAAGACTCTAGGTCCAAGCATACCAAAGTTATACCATGAAATAAGAACTTTAACATTTTTTTATATTGAAGGTCACAGTGACCTTGACCTTCAAATGAATGACCTTGAAATGACCAGTGGTCATCTGTTAATCCTGGCCAACCTTCATGTCAAGTTTGAAGACTCTAGGTCCAAGCATACCAAAGTTATACCATGAAATAAGAACTTTAACATTTTCGAGCACGCCGCCACCCCGCCACCCCGCCACCCCGCCACCCCGCCCGCCCGCCCGCCCGACAACATCAATCTATAAGCCGAGATTTTTTCGAAAAAAATCCGGCTAATAAAAGCCAGTGGGAACATATATCATGTCAAAATTGGCATTATTGATACATAACGTTTGCGTTTCAAAAATGCATGAACTAGACGTTACATCTAAGGATATAATGCGCAAGTAACATGTGAACTGCACTGCCTTTAAATCATACAAGTAATATTGCACATTGATACATTGATTACATAAACAAACACAACAAACTTCTCATGTGTTTGTTTTTAATTTTGTATCAGACATAATGAATTACTTAATCAGCAATAAACGGCCAGTGCAATACCTGCAGGATTAGCCCGGCCTTCGACACCGATACACATGAACGAGTTGTTGGAAATTAAAGCTCACTATAGTTGGCATTAACTATCTTTATAGTTCGTCACAAAGCAGATACAATTTGAAAATAAACCATAGATAAGATATTCCGAAGAAAAATTATATGAAAATCAAAAAACTTATAATTGTATTCTCTTGAACATACATTTCATTACTATTTAACAAATACGAAAATAGCTGATGCACTTCATAAATTCATAATTGATAGTAAGCGATTTGTTACGTAAATTTGCTACAGTTTCTTTATAAACCTCTCCCTATTTTCCCCAAACTTCACCCACTTTAACTCCTACACCGTCCAACTCTCATATTTTTACCTTTATAAAGAGACACTCTGTCATCGGAGTTGCGCTTTTTGCCGATTGTGTTTCTAGATTTATTATTTTGTAATCCAATTATGTTCGTTCTTAATCATGCAACTATTTATATTTTAAGGCGAGGAAGAAGAACCATATAATACTTGTCTTTCGTTCTAATCCCATGTTCAAACATGTTATTATTTAATATAAATGTTGTATGAAATTGCTTTAAATCAAAAATGCTTGTTTGAAATAAATATGTTTAAACTAACATAAATTTCGTTTGAACAGTCTATAAATTATCTGAAAATATACGAAATTAGAATTTTACTCACTTGAACATAAATTTCGTCGAAATTCATATTTATCACACATGTCATTGTATTTGTTGTCATCATTGTGGATTTGTTAACACGAAACATAGACACATTTTGTATTCTAAAAACAATACGAATTATCATCTCTGTATCTGCTTATACTTGCTTGTTGATAGTTGGTTTGAAGTAAAAACATTTGAATGATTGTATTATTAAAAGAAAGTTATTTTTGATATATTTTTCGTTCAAATTAATGAGTTTACGATTGCAAAAATAACATATTGACATTTACATTAGATATACACGCTATAAATGAATTGTTTAAGGAATGAATGACCTGTAAACGGTATATGCCACTCGGTGTCTGGTGACACTCTGAAATGTCATATAAAGGTATCTTAAAGTGATCAACCGTAATAATGCATTGGTGTCATTTATTTGTAACTAACTTGCAATTTATGCTCACTTAGTAAACAACTACAGCTAAAACTCATTTTTGCTTTATGATTGTTATGAAGGTTTGTTTGTTAGTTTTGTGTTTTTATTTATTATTGTGATAATAAATTCACTCAAAACTTTTCAATGTTTTGCTATGTAAACACTATCGTTCTTATTCTAAAGTATGATATTTTAACAACGCCATAAATCATTTAAACTTGACATCTAATTTATCTTAAAGCAAGAACTCTCTCAAAGTTGTTCGTAGGGAATGGTTATCATAGCGATTATGCCATGAGGTTATAATAAAAACTTGGCAATACATGTTATTTAACAACTTTTCCATGTGCGAACGTGTGTTAATAAAAGATATTACAATACCATTTGTTTCTTAACGTAATACCACGACACAGACAAAACAGACAGGAGAAAGTATATCGACAGCTTATTGAACGTTTGGTACAAGGTTCACGCTGTCACTGAACTGCTAATGCACGCATTGTGTCCACTAGAAGTACATTACCGAGTAACAACGGTGGTCTGTTTCCTTTAGAAATTCAATTGACGGATCCCTCATTTTACGGACAGTGCGTTGTCAAAATGTTGCCTAAATACGGGACATGTAATTTGGTGTTAAGTATGGCACATTAACATCCAAATCTCATTATCGGTGCGGAACATTCCCTGTTATATACGCATCACCTAACTTGGTATCCGCAATCAATATGGTAATCTTTGTTTAAGAACGAATAAACAACAGGCAGATTTGGAACGGCCAATTCTTGTTTTCCTATCATCTTTTCATTCAACAAACGTATTTGGATTCATGGACAAACTTAACAATAATACGGTTATTGTATTCACATTTGATGAAATATAATTACTAAATATCTGAAAAGCAAGCAAACGTGCACAATATTTTATTAGGTTATTAGACGATCAACAAGCAGGCTTCTTATGTTGGGTTATGATATATGTTGTTTTTTATATAGCCAGAATCATTCCTAAATACGGGACATTTAATATGATGTTAAGAAGACCTCGTTGACATTCAAATCGAATTATCAGTGCGGCAAAACTCCCTGTTATTAATAAAGAAAAACGTTCTTGTTATCCGCAATAAATATGATGATCTGTGTATAGGAACGTATGCATTACAGGCAGAATTGGATCGTTCATGACTTGTTTTATGTTCATCCTTTAAGTCAGCAAACACATACTTGGATCCATGGATATAACATAACAATAATAAGCCAATTATATTCGATTTAATGACACATATTCACATCGTTAATCAATATGTGCTAAGAAAGCAAAGGTGCAAACATGTCTCTTGGGTTATTATTAGATATATGAGTGGACTACTTATGTTGGGTTTCGAAAGATGTTGGTTTCTGATATAGCCATAATTGCTAATATGCTCCAATATTAATTGTTGCAGGATTAATTACTGACCCGATACGGTCTATACCGCTCTGTTGAAACCGATATCAGGGCTCGACCGAACAATTATATCACGCCAACTACTTTCCATCTCATCAAATTAAAAGGACAAACCATGTTTTTTTTAATTAGTATTTTCGAAAATAATAAATTCAAGAACATTATATAACAATAACAAAACTTTGGTTTTCTGCAAAAACCCACTGCCCCCTATAGTCCACTAACACCATATAGTGACAAAACCACTGCCCCATATAGTCTACTGACACCATATAGTGGAAAACCACTGCCCAATATAGTCTACTGACACCATATATATTACATTGGGTCAGCATGTTACGTCAAACAGCCAATGAGATAAGATGGCGTGATATATTATCTTACACAGATTATTGAAGTACCCTGTGTATGCTTTGGCGTCTGGCTTGGCTGTTATATTGGTTTTAATTGGTTTGCGATAAGGACTATGTGTTTCAACAAAAGTTGATGTCAGGTGACTCAAATACAAAGGTGGTTATAGGCTTTGCTATGACTACATGTTAACATGTCTATTGCCTCGTGAGGGTTTATTGTCCCTGTGCATGAAATAAATAAACGTTTATTGTATTTCACTCAATATTAAGTTTTACATTATGTATAGATTTATTGGATTAGTTTACATGACATATAATACTGAAAATGGCATTACAAATGTAATGTTTTAATTATCAAAGCATGTAATTTAATAATTTCATACATGTAGAAACAAGCAATGATGGTTCTAAATTTAAAATTCAGTCAACTCTTTAATATTATATTCCCAGATACAAAAATAACAAAGTGTTTTTGAACTTTTTCATTAAGGTCAGTTTGTATGAATGTGTTTACTTTACATAAAGCAAGCACCTGATTGCAATTAATTATTTCTTAAAGATTGATGAATTATATGATTGTGTCGGCTGGAAATGTAGCTTTGAAATGAAGGTTTTAAATTTAGGACTTTATCGACTTTCCCACTTAGCATTGGAACATATAGCGTTATAACTTTAATGAAGTGTACTCTTTCTGACACGTGTTGTAACCTGTAGCATTTTAGATTACGAATCTTGGTTTGTGTCAAGAAATAATATTTGTTATGGATGTTTTAATTTTAGTTATTTGGAACTCGTTGACTTAATTGAAACTATTTAACGCGTTCTGTTTTATAAGGATAAAGATTAACATACACCACACATAATTAAAGACGAGATGAATATGAACTCATTTTTGTTTAAACGTACCCGGGAATTTTGACGCTAAATCGGTCGTTGTCGGCTATTTTTGTTAAATTAATTTTGTTAACATTAGTGTCTATTATCTGTGAAATGGCCTCTATATCATCGAAACTCATACTCAAAAAGCATGTTGATGTAGGTTGTTTTTTAAAGAGAAGTTTGTTTAAGATAAACAATATCGTTTTACAGTATCGGTAGCACGTTTTACGACATCGGATTTGGGGCGGGAAAACAACTCGGGTACAGTCTAACATCGCCCGGGTACGTTAAAGTATAATTACCGTACCCGGGGTACATGTAAGTATACTTAAGAGTATCCGGGATACATGTAGGTAGTATCCAAGCCGACAATGACCAATCGAGCGTTATTAAATATATTTAACTGGTGGCTATGATATAAATGTTTATCCACACTGTTTGTCTTACTGATTGGTAATCAGTTCCTTGCAAAAGATGAAGAAGCGCATTCTTTAATAAGGGTGTTCTCACCTGACTTTTTAGCTGAAATTTCAGTGCACATTGTATGTGTTGTATGACTTTTTCGATAAGAACACCCCCAGTGTAACAAAACTAAATCGACGAGCAAATAAATATATATAAACAAAGACGAACCGTCTGCAATTCCGTTTGCAACAAAATAATTATTGAAATAAGCATAACTAAGAACCTGTTATATCCGTAGTAAATATCAAATAACCAGAATAATTAGATAAACGGTTTTCGAGTTAATCCAACCGATTTATATAAATCTCGTGACGCATCTTGCATCTCATCTCACGGATTCCATAATATATCTGGTGGTTTCACTCATTCTATAACATACTTGATGCACACAATAATAGAATTATAATAATACTGAATTATCAATGATAGAGAATGCGCATATCTACAGCCAGTTCTAAAACGTGGAATGCTTTAAGTATATTCACAGCATTTGGTGATTTGTGAAGAAATTCCCTGCTGTCGTGCCTGGTAATAAACCTCTTAGAATTTGTAAGATTACACACTTTTTCTTAAAGTCAATAAGCAAGTGAATGATTATTATTCTTTTTTACAATATTTACTGGTATATACACAGGGATGCAACATCAAATCATCATCTGACTGATTAGTTCTCGTTAAAGTTGACAATTCTTTTGATTGTCAGTTATGAATAATTTTGTTATTGGAAAGACACCTACCAATTTAATGATTTATGTATTAAAACAATAACATACTTTCAATCCATGTTCTTTTATTGCCTGATGATAAAGTTGTAGATCCAACTGTTATATGATCTATTTAATTGTGCATGCACTAAAATATTCTATGAAAATTATAATTGCAACGTCAAATACAATAGCCCACGAACACTTTCATAATATTCTGCTTCCAATCTCTAAAATGAATCAATAAAAGCAATAGGAGCAGACAATCGATTTGTTATTGGTTAGGTTTTTACAGTGTTAACCTGACCGCCATTTAAAAAGTCAAATCTTCAAAACTCTAATTCAAAATCTAGACGAGTAAGTTGGACGATACTTTGAAAAATAAGTATGTTTTAGTTGATACTTGATTTCGAAAAGTTAACGAATATGAATTTGCATGATCTGAAGTACAATGCTGATTTGAAAGTTATCTATCTATGAAACAATATTTAACTGCTCTTAAATTTGTAAACAGCACAAAATAAAATAATTATCTTGAAAGCATTTGGAGTTTTCATGTTTTGTTGAAACTGAAAACCTTAAAATGAAACTTCTTCATAAAATCCGTTGATATATTAATAATACAATAAATCACAATTAAACAGTATTAATATACACAAAATTAATTGATCCACGAATCAAGTACATGATTCTTTATTTATGTTTAAAGAGACAGGTGTGTATATTAGATGCTGTATTTCCTTATGTATATCAGATGAATATCATTTATTATAACAACTTCATTTACAATTCTTTTAATTGTATTAAAATTGAATTTTTCATTTTCCGGTTATAGAAGCAAGAAAACCAGAACCCGAAAAATAGGGACTTAATATGTTTACATGAAAAGTCGGCATGTTACATGCGTTGAATGTAATCAAAACAATTCAATTTTCAGATATGAAAAATGGCTGCTGATTAAGTTGTACTCAAAGAGTGTGACGTTATTGACCAAGTTTAAATGCAAGCACACATTATGCCTATTTTAACAACACTTCTCTGACGGACCCAGAATTTTGCTAAAACAGTGCGTTGAATCGAATTTTCACCCAAAACATTTGGCAATAATGTCGTGTTAGGTATGCCTTATTGACATTCAAATGTCATAATTGGTTCGACAACATATACGAACATCGTCTTCCTAATTCATAATCAATTTGATTATCTCTGGTTAAGAAACGGTAAACCCTTCGATTTAGTACATAAGAAATGGATTATCTATCTTGATCTTACACTTGCATAAAGACATGGTGTAATCAAGTGTAGTGTTTATAAATACGATGCTAATAAATGGAAAGATTACGTTTAATTTAAGAGAAGTGTGTGTCTTACTCGTCGTTTTTTGTTATTTCCTTATCTAATGTGTATATGTAAAGTCTTCTTGCAAAAGCGACATGATTGTTTTTTTTAATTGGTAGTTATTTTGACTTGAATATCAGTTGTTGTTTAAAATCTGTTGCGAACCTTCTGTTGCTTACGAAAATACGCTAAAGTTGCGGCTTGTGATTTTTTCTCAAAACAGTTGGATTGCAGTGATTTGTATGAAGATTTCAGTCGTAGATTGCATTCATCCAACAAAATGGTTTTGTAGCAAAATTCGGATCGGAATTAAACTGTCATATCGTAGACAATCCCTGCAAATTCTTATCTGTCCGAGTCATTGGGGAAGTACATACAGATAGTCACTTAGGTGACGGAAAGCCAATACGAGTTTCACGTTGCTTCGGAAATAGAACGCTAAAACATTATCGTCTCGAAGTATTGATGTGTAAGATTTATAATCTGAAACTCAACATTTGTGGAATAAAAATGTCAAAAAAGTATGGGCAAACAACGTTTCATTCAATAATTGTGTTTCATTGATATGGTAGGTGATTTGGAAGGGGGTTGAATGGGTCGACTTCGTTTGCTACCCATGATTTACTAAAGCTAATGCAACAGTATGCTACTTGATTACAATAATATTTCACGTTTACCTAGCCATACATGTGCACGAAACATAGACATAGATACGAACAAATAAGTTTTGTTCAGCAAACAGGATGTTGATAATGTTGATAAACTATACCTTTCTAGACCCATCTTAGGACATATATTCGACTATTTGTATCGTTGAACAGCTAATATCCGTCTGAACAAGTTACGCCTTTTATTTGAAACATGCAATTTATATTTATAGAAATAATACAATATTTATATAATGTCAAATGTCTTGAATGTTTTGTCAATACATATAACAAGCACAACTCATTATGACGCGTATATGTAGTTAATATGTTTGTTGCATAGAACGATGTTTAATGTTTTTGGTAGGAAATGCACGTGTATGATCGGTATTAATGAAAAAGGACCTCAGTTACTTATTATGATATACATCATTATCTAATCAAATTGAATGTATATATTTCTTATAAATATTATGTTTAATTATATGTGACAAATCAAAGCAATATTGTCTCTATTAAAATGATATCATGTTTCGGTAATTTAGTATTGCACAGTTTGCGGTGAATGTGTTATCATGCCCATCGATAAATCCCATATATATAGGCAACTCAACTTTGATCAAATTTCACAAAGCATTCCATGCTATCTGCAGCAAACAAATTACGCACGAGACTTAATATTTTAGCGGTTTAAAGACGTTGTTAATGCTGCGATCCAATGATGTTTGAATGGAAAATGCACCTCAAAATCGAAACAACGACAGAATGCTTGAATGTAATTTAGCCAAAACTTAATTCTATGACTACAAGTAGTCTTCTTAGCCGCTCAGATTTTTTCCCTATGACCAAATTATCTTATGTGATATTGCATGTGTTTAAATACTGCATGATCATGTACTTTGACTGTATACATATATAGTCTTAATTGAGATTAATATAATTGTAGTAAAATAGTTTCTTAATTGAGATTAATATAATTTTATTCATACATATTCTTAATTGAAATTGGCATAAAGCGAAGTAAGGAGTTTTAAACTTTGGTTGAATATAAACTCTATACGACAACTTATCAGTATAGTTTATACTACTAGGTTATTGGGAGACAATTACAATAATTTAATTTGCATGAAAACAAAATTGATCACTATAAAGCGCATTTGTTCTGGTTAGGTTTATGATGTCATATGTACTTTTTACAGATGTAACGACGTTTTTTTAACATCAGTGCTTAATATATACCGCTCCCACGTTTAATTTTTGGAAGGCGTATGATAGTGGACATTTTTGTGTGGGTGTGCAAAAGCATTTCCAAGAATTAACAAAACTGGATTGTACAACGAAGCGTTAAATAAAACACGCAACATTTTACAGAATGAATACCATATCAAACATAGATGACAGAAGATCTTTTTTTGGCAGTTGATTGAAATTTAAAAAAGAATCCTATAGATACCTTACTTAACACCGTATCACATATTTATCCGAAATGTTTATAAATAATTACAATCAAATATTTAAAAAAAATCAAATAATACTTAAAAAATGTTATTTTGTTTAAACTATCGCAGGTGTCAATAACGGCATTAAAATTGATTCCGTACTGCGCAAATCGACGAATGTATGCGGGGTACAATAAATAACAATATTATGTCTCAAATGTTTGTGCAATTCTTTATCTTTATCTTTATGACCGGTTAAGGCCCGTTAACACGATAAAAGCAATCAACAGTATATGAGCGGGTCACTATTTTAAAATACGGACCGCGCGCGCTTATTTTTTACACGTGTGCAAAATAAAATGAATAACGTCAGGTAAGCCCTACCTTAAGTGTGCTTAGTAGTAGCGCATATTGTATGTCAGTGTAAACATTGAAACATACTTTTAAAAGTAACTAAGGTGAAAGTTTTGCGTTTAATGCCTGTTGCGATGTGGGTTTGCTTGCCACATATAGTGTAGAACTACAATTGCATGTATGTAGGCCATCATCGTACAATTAAAGGCAAAATGTATAGTCATTTCTAACAAAGGACAACTAGAAAACCTTAACAGGGACTCATTTTGTATATTGGGTATCAACGCATGCTGCAATTGTAATCTACCATTTAAACTAAATAAATTGGAGTTCGTGATAAGAGACGATTGCAGTTAATCTATATTTAATTTTCCTAGTAAGTTAATCGTTAACGAGTAAATGCAAGCGTAATTAAACATACAAAGAAATATTTTCCAGTTACAAGGGACACCAGCGATCTTATTATTTCTGACATTGAATTGTATGCTCCATCTTATTTTATAAAGGTACATTGTCCCGTCTCTTTAAACCTTTACTCACTACATATTTAGTAAGTTGTGCAGTGTTTATCATCCTTAATTGAAACAGTAACCTTCTCTTCAAGGCAACGGTCTTCTCACTTTTATTGTTATCCGCGATCGAAAGCGCGACCTTTTGTTAATAAATAGTGCTATTCCATACAAGTGATTATACTACCTTTCGGATGCTTTTACGTTTAAGCATATATAATGGATAACGATTAGGACGGAGGAACTTGATTTGTGATGGATGACAGTCTTTTAATGGGCTTGAAGTTGTAGTGTCTGCCGTAACATTTAATGTTTGATTTGTATTTGTAGTTCTTATTATGTGAGGTTGTAAGAAAAGTATTTTGAATATTTTGCCTTATAATTGATTTCAATGTTGTCTTACATATGGTTTTTTTCGCTTTTTAGAGCTTTTTCTTGCCTAAGCAGAATATGCGTGTCTTGCATGAAAATTTTGGCGAATATGCTGATCCGGCTTGTATTCTAATTTGTATTAAATGTTCAGCTTTGATTTAATGTAGATCTTAACAGAAAATTGACTACGTCTGAAAATAAAACACCATTCTGTATTAAACGTTAATCGGATCGGAATAGTCTCCTCCTAAAGAGTTCATGCAATTTCTTCTGATTGTGAATATCTTGGGAAATAGGTATAACTAGGCCCGGAAAGCCAATTTAAATTAAACGTGGTGGCGGAAATAGAGAAGCAAATATAGTACGCACTTATAGTGCACTAATTATATACGTGAATAACCTCAATGAAATATTTCTCTGAAAACAAATTGTAAATTAATAGCACTGAGCAACTTTCCATTGTTGTATTCTTTCCCCGTAGCCAAGTCGCATAATCGGCTGGTTTCGATACGGTTACCATTATTCTAATTTTAGTAAACAGAAAAGGGGAAATTGTGTGTGTGTTTCTATTATGAGCATATATCAACGAAATGTGACTGAATGGGATTGTATGTGGCGACGCTATATAAAGAAGTTATATTTGCATACATATATCGACTTGTAATGTATAACATAGTACATATGAAGTGTGCACAATACGAAACACAAAACACAATCTCAAAATAAGCTAATCTTTTTCTGTAATGACGTGTTAACTTTAACATAATTAACTATCTAATAATTACTCCAAACATTTCATCCCTTATATTGCGTAATTTTTTTAAAGATTGCGCAGTAATTTCCAAAGTCAATCAGGAATTAACTCAATTACGGAAAAAATAGAAACAATTGCAATTGATGCATACACATGTTTTTGCGTTGTCCTTCATGAGAATGAAATTGGGTGTTGTATTACCATATGTGATGATTTGCAAATCTGTTTATTTGCATGTTAATGCTCGGTTTGAGATAAAATTCAGTTCAGTTGACCGAGGTAGAACGATTCAGTAATGATATCACTTGCCACATTATATTCAAATCTGTTAGTAGAAATATAATGAAGTTCGCTTGGTTATTACAAGGCACACATATTATTTTGCTTGTTATCTAAGCCCCTTTACAAAAGTTATAACCACATCAATTTCATAAGTATGCTTTTTTGGCGGATGATATATTGTAATGAATAAACAAGAAAATACTATCCAATTGCCTGTCGTTAAACCTCATAAAAGCAGTCGACTGTATCGACAAATCGAACATACCAAGAAACAGGTTTTTTGGTTGTTAATATTTAATGAAATTCATTAAAAATTGTATTGAAACGAACGAATAAAATGTCATTATTTTCCAGATAACAGAAGATGAAAACCAACTCATTTGCTATTAAACTGGTAATGTACCCATACATTATAACCACTAAAATCGTAGTATTACATCACAGTAACACTAATATAATTCCTTTAATGATAAACTGCAATTCCCAGCATGTTGTCAATAGTGTTGGTGCTCTATCTCCATAAGCATTTTTTATGTTAGATGGATACCGACCATATAAATGTGCTTAAAAGAGTGAACTTTGTAAAAAAAACACCACACCCTTCCAATCTATCAATAAAAATAATAATATATATAGGACTATTTTACCCCGGTTGGCGTCACCACTTTGGAACGGCAACGCGGGTTTTAAAAATTATGAAAGGCGTAACAAACCTGATACAGAGCAAAGACGAAAATAACAAAATACCCAGAGGCAAATAAATGCCCTTTTATACTAAGGTAAACTCGCCAGAACTTACCTAGTGTCGTGCAGATCTTGGACTCATGTTGCCTCTATGTCGAAACGATCTCTTCTTATGTTTTCATTATTGACCATTTGCCGGCAGTACTTAAAACCGCTCCTACGAAACCTTTCTCCCGCACACGTTTAAAAATAGATAATAGGGCTCTGGCGCACTCCTTTACTCATTTCGTAGACATGTCTTTCCTTCTTGAGCGATTCAATGCATATGTCCATTTAAGGGCGTAACATAAGTTTGCTCAGAGTTTTAACGACTTGCCTTCGACTTATGCTCGTCCGCAATCGTATTTTCTCTAAAATAATTATTCATTCGTACGCATTTCCATTCTAATATCATACATGTATACATGTATTATCGGCTTAATTCGTGATCACCTGCAAGGATCATACTTGCGTTAAGGTCGCCATTAAGGGTGCATATCAACATACAATTTTAATTGCGTATGTGGTAATCAGATTTGTACATTATTTAATTAACCAGAAAAACCACATTTCTCGGCAATGTAATTTGAACCGGATTTATTTGGAGTAAATTATATAGATAGTTGCAGGAGAGCCGAGAGTTCACGTGAGTTTCGAAGTGGGAAGCTAAATATTACAATCGAGAAATGTAAAATGATAAAGCGATCATGATTGTGTATATCTATTCATACAATGGTGCGAGTATTCAATGCAAATATTAGCAATTGAGTCGAGTAGGAAAAAATAACAATGTGCATATTAATACTTATTTCTGGGTCTTCCATTCAGGGCAAAGATACGTATTCTTTTGTAAATAATGTCTCTTTTACCAGGCATGTCTTATATTCGACTCTATTCGATGCCAGGGTTCTGTCATGATCATATTCACTCATATGGAATCCTATTAAGTGGTGCTTAACGAAGCATCTCACGGTCGTGATGCAATATTCAAAACTACCGGTCACAACAATATAATGCAACTTATTTGTAAATATACTCTTGGCATAGGTACACATCACTAATATAATATAATATATATTAAATGGTAATTGAAATATGTTTAATCTCTGTACATGATTGAAGATTAAACCATTGAAAATCGACAATCTTGTTTGCATGTGTGCAGCCAGTACATTCGGTTTGATGAGGATTGTTTTAATATATAACTAGTGTAAAGTCTCAATTAAGTTATCTCTACCGAGAACACACGTTGTGTTTTGGTTAATTTGTGGTGATATTAAGAGCACACACACTTTCTAAGTAATTCAGCTAATTGCTGGAGCAGAAGTCTGATTTCAAAACATCACTCGGGTATCCTAGGTAATGAACTTCAATACTTTAGACGCATGCTATGTGTTTAATTTCAACAACATTATACTCGTGAAATGTTTTAACTTCATGCTTTTAAGCTTTTGCTCCTTTCTAATAATATGCTCGGAGTGTACTATAAAGCTTATGTTGATAGCGATATCGGTCTTCAAGAGACATTGAATAAATACTGCAGAAAGGAGAAGAGAACATGAATAAGTTTCTTGCAAAAGCGATTACAATTATTTTTGTAACACTCAACACAGAAGAAAGCCAACAAACCAGTCAGTGCATCCTCGCATTATAGTGATCGCTCCAGACAATTCTGCCCAAAAACGTTGATACGATCCAATCCAAAGGCTGCGATTATAATGAAAAACGTCCTTCACTGGTCTGTTTCTTAATTTTATTATGAAGCTATTTTAAGCATTTTATAATATAAACAATATACACAAATAACAAATGTTCAGAATGTTAACGAATGTAACAAATTCCTTATAGCATATTAGCCCAAACGCCATGCAGAGTTGTCGCTCCTTACTCTCACATACAGTATCTGCAACTACAAGAAAATCCCACAAGACTTGGTAGGATCTATTTGTGTTTATATATTTTATGCTGAAAAGTAGTATCATGTTTTTAATATTTTGAAAAACGTGTATAATTTAAGGCAAATTATAACAAATAAATTACCTTAATTAAAATGTGTAGATAACAAGCTGTACAACTTTTTACCGCGTGGCTAAGCTATCATCACGTGGTTGGTAATGAAGGCAGGGATTTGTGCCAGTTATGCTGATTCCAGTCAAAGCTAAGCGCGGAGGTTGAGACTAGCAAATCAATTAGACGACGTTGTGAAAGCTCAAAATATTTTTTTCTAAACAGCGCTACAAAAATTACAAACCACCAAGTCTCAGAAGTCTCTAAACGAAATAAAGCCCGAAGTCAAAGGAAATTATACTCTTGTATGGGCCTGCTAAAAACGTTTTGTGAATTCACCCAACTAAAGGGCCTTTGGGCGTTATATACGCAAATAAGAAATATGGATGGATTCTATTGATGTTGACTTTTTAAAGTTATGATTGTCTTAGCGACGAAACTATGAAACACTTCGTCTCGGGCAACTAAAGTCTGTTTCATAACTTGTGCGTATAGTTAACACACTAAACCATGGTTCTTTTTCCAATACTGGGTTGAATGTCCAGTAATTTGTATGAACTGTTAATAGTTTAATTGATAATGCTATTTACAATATCAAAGATAACCAATGGTGGTCATTTTACCCTTCAGTAAACAAAAAATAAGAACAGACATAGCGTGTTGATTAATATTGTTTCTCGTTTAATTGTAGTAGTGTTATTAGACAAAAAGAAATTATATATATATATATATATATATATATATATATATATATATATATATATATATATATATATGATCTTGCATGAATGGTCGTTTCGTATTGAATTTATTAAATGAGTCATCTAAATACATATAAAAACGAGGCTTGCCGAGTTTTTATCTTTATTTAGATGACGATTTTAATTAATTCAATACAAAATGATTACGAATCTAAGATTCTATTTATAACAGGACCAAAGTTTTTTTATTTTATGCTCTTTTCATCGTTTATTTACATTGTCAAAGAGTTTAACTGAAGAAATTCGCTGGAATAATGACGTAATTTCGTTACAAAAATGACGTCATTTCACAGTTATATAACTAGTGTAATAACACCCGTGTAATAAACAAAATTGAGCATTACGTTATTTCACTCCTGCAGCGTAGGTCAGGTTATAATTATATATCTTTCTTGTCCTAACAAATCTTGTTTAGCACCTCACTTGATGCATATCGAGTGTACTCATTCCAATTTAATTGCTGATATCGTTTCAGGATTGCATTGCATGCTTACGCCAAATCAGAAAAATAGCGTGGTAATTAGTACATGTTTAGGAATTCGAAAATGATCTACATTTTTCCTATATACAAACATATATTCGAACGCAAAATTGGAGACAATCATTTGTACGTAAAACTGTACTAATTTCAGGTTAATACGGTCTATATTTCCACTCGAAAATACCAACATTTCATGTAAGTCATGTCTATCGTCCCAAATCTGTGAATTAAAACTGGTAGTCATTAAAATATTATCCGAAATGAAAGAATATGTACTGTGTGTAATCTTAACGATATAGAACACGAATAGATGCCCATTTTATTAAGAAGAAAGATCCAAATACATATCGAAACACTATTCAATAAGACCAAGTATGCATAAAGTTTTGAAACTCTTCAATAGTAATAATAAAGGTACACTTCGGAACTTAGCAATTAACTGTATAACATGCTTTAAGAAAAGTGATAATTATTTTTTTAACTAAGCGTTTATTATTGTTATTTATTTACCGTTTAATATAAAATGAATGTACTGTGTTTTTATCTGTTGACGCCGAGTTTTGTTATCTTGTTCAGTGTATTATAAACTGATTATGAAATGCATGTGAATTTTTTGGCTGTTTCCACTGTTTTTTTGTTAATATATAGTTGCTTATAAATACTCAATTCATTGTGTACATAAAACACAACACTCTCACGAATACTTTATTATTATCTTAATTACTTTTTTCACGCATGTATAAATGTTTTATATTGAGAACGATGAGTTGTAAAATGCTTAAGTGAATAAAATATTTGCTCTGTTCTGTCTGTTCTGTCATACTTAAAACACCAACAATAGTGCATTAAATGTTATGAAAAAAAGAGAATATACTGACTATATGTTTTTCGTATATATAAACAACATACATTTTACTGAAGCTCCTCTGAACGATTCTTATAACAAGGAAAGACGATATCCGATCTAACCAAACGCGAAAATAAATCAGCCATAGGGAATATTTATTTTCTTGGATGCTGTCGTGACACTAAGCATCGTGTGCTACTGCGAATATAAGAGGAAATGAATTATGCATGAACAAATTTTGTGGTGAAATAAAACCACCTATTCCGTGAATTAATCAACTAAAATATCGAATGTGAATGGTGTTCGAACGTTCGTCTTAACATATGCATTTGTGGATGTCAAAACATAGAAACAAGATCTATGCTCTAAGAACCACTCACAAGAAACGTGTGTTAAATGGATTACCTATATTTATATTAACACTAATGCCAATATTTGTTTCGCAAACATTTTACGCATTATCAGAGACGTGTAACAATGCGTTCATCATTTTTCCATAGTTTTCAAGTTCTCGATGTACACAGTCCAAAGGAAATAAGCCGGTAATGAATGAAGTCTGAACATAGTCCATGCATCGTTAACGACGGCTAAATTAACACTTACTTTACATGGATTCGTTTACATAGTTTAAAATGATATTGTACACATATTGTGCTCATAATGTATAACAGTTACAAATCAATGTTTAAGAGTAACATTGATTAAGGCACCAGACACAAAGGTTAATGCATTTCCAAATGTGTATTCCTTCCTTATAAGCATTTTATAACATGAACAAATTGCTCATCTTTTCTAATAGCTTCGATTTTAGTCTCAGCTTAAAACTTTAGTACTATATTGGCTGAGACAAGACTCGGAACTCATAAAATTAGGTCTTGTTTTTCTAACACTCACAAAGAATATAAACATCGTTGATGAGTTAGCAATACCTATGTAAATGATAATGCTATAATACATAAAGTGTATCGAAAATGATACCTAATAGAACCGAGTCGGTGATGTGTTTTGTAAATACATTTGTTTATCACATTCAATTATGTTGACGCATAGATCGATTAAATAATGATTTACACACATGAACATCGTTTTTTTGCTACTCAATTCTTATGGTAATTGATTATATTAAAACGCGGGGAGGACTCTTATTTCGCATAATGGTATTACCTTTAGCTCTAAAAATCATTATAAAGTATGGATGTGCATATTTAGAAAATTGATCTTGACTTAAATAATATATCTATACATCTTAGAAATGTAAAAATTCGACGGTGAGTTTAATATTGCTTTTACTGTGCTCATCAGTCTACATCCACAATACACCGGATAATTCGTGTTGTAAATTAACGACTATATATATGAGCTTAAATATAAAAGAAATGCCGTTTCCAAGACGAAATTGCTTTTTATACATAAATATTCTATAAACTTATGGAATCCTGCGGACACAACTTTAAAATCACTTACCGGCTTCGATAAATTAAAATGATTTTTGTGTATATTCTAACATTTCGCGACAAAGTCTATGTGTATTGACATTATTAGAAACATGGATCATTGTACTGCAATAAGTAGTTAACAGATAAGGATTTTTTTATTTCCAAAATGCCATTATTTGTACACGCACGTTTGCATCAATCGTTTTATATCAATGCAGGATATTTGAATTCTTTGCGTATTATTAAGAATTAATGTTCGAATTCTTATGGCAGAACAGCTTCAAAATGATCAATTACACGTCAACTTATAAATAACTCCGACTATTGTCTGGTCCTTAAATGTGAAAGTTTGAAAAATATTATGTATGCTTGTCAGTATCAATTAAATTCCCTAATTTTCTAGAAAGTTATGAGAGAACCAATAAGTTGGTAAAAAATACGTGTGTTAACTCAAACCAATGCTTAATACAAATAACTGACTGTTTTTTGCACATACTTGTAACAGACAACATTTTAAAAGGCATTAAGAATAATGTTAATATTGTCAGCTTACATTATTCAGTATGTTATAATTAAATATTTACAATATAATTTAATATGCTATGGGGTTTTTGTGCATTTTAATTATTTTGTCATGATAAAAAATATTGATTTCTCAAACAATTAACATTTGGGCATTTCTCAGTAATGGTAAATGTCTGAATTCAGTTAAATGTCACAATGGGAAGGATTGTTCACATCCTTAACGGACACAAATATCCATCAATTGAGATCTCAAATTGACGCCATTTACCAGTGGTATGTATTATCCAATGCAGATATGTAAATTGTGTCATGAAGTTTATGGCTATCCGGGTGTTACATGTGACTTATCAGTGGGTCTATCTCAAGTTGATTTTGGCAGATACAGTATGGTATCAGATAAGAGATTAGCCCTCCCCCAGTTAATTCAACTTCACAGCATAAATATGAATCACTATCAGCAGCAATCTGTCGACAATGTTCCCCCACCTTGTCGCCGTATATCTACAAATACATACCCATGTTTTGATTGCATCAGTTAATAATAGTTGACGTTTTATTTGAAGTTTCAATAAACCCATCAGAATGGTTGCTAGTATCCGTTCTATGCTGATATATGAAGCATATACCGAAGTCATATTCAATCATATTCAACGCGATCGTACTGTAGAAAAAAAATCACTGAAACCAACATTAAATTATGTTTTGTTCAGGCATTAAACACAATAAAACATTTATTGATTTACCAATAAGTATTTCCAACATGATGGCCATCTTGGGCATAGACAAAAGACTCCTCGTTGTCCAAGTCAGATTTAGACAATTCTGACAGACAGTCACTAAATCTTGGCGCATACATGTAAGGTTTAGAGAAAACCTCTTCCGTCAATTTCGAATTAAAATGGTGAGTATATCGGAAAATAAGCTACTTTGTTTTCATTCGCTAAAAACACCGTTACTGAATCGAAGTGAGGTGCGTTCACGTATTTATATGTACTAAATTCGATAAATAAAGGGTTTAAGCGTGTTTTAAAAAGACCGGCATTTCACCTGAGCTTAAGAACAATGAGATATTACTCTATTTGTTTCATTTCAATTCCTTTAAAGCGAAGAAGATGCTCTCACATAAAATATTTATTGAAGCTTGATATACAGACTACTCTGGAACTAAACCTGTCTATGAAAGGATCAATTATGTAACTGCCTTATTACATTAAATTACCAGTTCCAAAATAATGCATAACTTAATAATCAAAACCATAAATAATTGAATTAAGAGAAGGCCATGTGGTTAATGTCTTAGCCTAAGAAAGCGTACTTTAAACCTACCAAGCGAGAAATAATCAGTATACATAATGGAATTAAAACAAAGTCAGCAATTTCGGGTGAAATTAAGTTGTACTCCAAATCCTCATACCTTTTATAACAATTTATTCCTTTCAACCAGTCAATATGCATTCTTATATCATATTTCAAATCATTTAAGTTTTTGCTCATCCTCATATTTAGGAATATCCTGTGTTTAAAATTATGTCCGCATTTGGTTTAAAATAAACAGACAGTCATGCTTTTAGATGTATGTTCAACGTATGCGTGCGAACAAGAGAAAGCGTGATTTCGACTAGACATATGCATGCTTTCAATACATTCGTTCGAGAATCGCGAAGAAAGTACACGGAGACTAAAGTTTTGAAACACATTACCACAATTGTGAATAATGACGAGACATCCGTTTTATATTAACATCTATATGTATGTAGAGTTTCGGTTGTTACAAACATTTCATTAATAAAATGTCATATGTGTTAATATCAAAGATGGAACATACCTATGTCGTGTTCATTAAGCTATCATAGTTAAAGTAAACAAAAAACTGTTAATATCTGTAAAATGAAAAGCATCTTTAAAATATTTTTGTATGATCGAGGTCTGTTTGTTTTGTCGAATTATAAGGTTTAATATATAAATTAAGACCTTCGTGACGTGACCGAAAGAAAATATAGCAAATCACTATAAGTGTAAAAACAGCACCTATTGAATAAACGAACTGTTTAAGAGTGCAAAAAATGAATACTCAGCGGGATATATAGTCATACTTTGTCAATGATTTGAACCAATTGCAATTGACAATGTGGATAGATTAGGGTCCTAATAGCAAAAATTCACTGATTGCACAAAAAAATTGATAAGTACATGTATATCTTCATGTTTTATGGTATGTTTATTTATGTTCTTGTTTTTGATGATCAATGGGTCACTGTTATTAAATAAATCCACAAAAAGGTTTTATCTCTCCTGAAAATATCACCGGTCGTAGTTTTACGTTTTTATCGAATACATTTCATCGAGCGTTAATTGTGTAATTTTTATACGTCATGAATAACTTCTTGATATAACCTACGAGTGTTATAACATAAAGTTTTTTTCGATTTTAGTTAATGTTTGAAGATGTTGTATTTTTTCTCAAATTTAACATGTCACTAACATAAAATGGTTTTAGGTAACGTGATTTCTACCCTCAGAATAGTGTATTAAGATCGAAAAACATTATTCAAATGCACAGTAATGACATAACAAATGTTCTGCATAATATGCTATTATTGTCTTTAAGCACGAAATACGTATATAAAGCACGATATCTTGTTCACGCTTAGACCTTTCTTGAAAGCAACCGTCTTTATGTATTTATGTATTCAGGCCTCAAAGATGGACACGCTATTAGGTATACATGTATGTGATGTTATTAGGTATAATATAATTTGCTACACGGCTTTTTACTAAACACCAACGGTATGATTGAGCGTCAGTAAAAACTAATATTGGGCGAATGCTATATTTTTATACAGTCGATAAGAACGAAATATGAAAGGGCAGAATCTTTGATATCTCGTTGTCAATAAGAAGATTCTTAAAAGGAACCGGTTCTAAAGGTTTGTATTTATGTATACATACGTCACAGGTGATCACGCTATTAGCTACGGTATAATAAGTTGTTTTACGTTAGCATATGACTAATGGCACGGCTTTTAACAGACCCCATCGGCGTTGTACAAGGTCAGTTTACTAATATCAGTCGTAAGCGTAGTTTAGCCGAATGTAAATGTACTTCCACGTATCACATCGTGCGGGATCAGTTAGACGACGTTTACTGATTGATTTGAGTTCGTACAACACTCTTTGCAGCATGAAAAGTAGACACGGCGAAAAGTTAGATGAACGTTATTTTACGACGTCGCCTAGTTTACTTGCGCGACGTCATTTAATGTGACTAACCTAATATAAAATGCATAGGCCTTCATATGGATAAATACACGGTTATTCTGCACGAAGTAAGATATGATAAGTAACAGGGCTTATTGCTTTTGCCAAATGAATACAAAAAAATACAAGATCCGAAAGCGACCTGGCTTAGGCAATTAGAAACGATTGGCCTCTACGAAATAGAATACATTAATATGTAGCATCCCTGCTATGGTTTGAATGCATTTATAAGTAAATTATAAATGTTATACTTATGAAAGAAAATTATGAATGTATATAGTTTTTTTTCTGGAGATCTGGTTCTTAAAAAATAACACAAATATCGAACTTTAAATTATAATTATTATTAAATATTAAGTATTCAATTGTCTGTTATTTCTGAAGTAAAGTAACAAATATTTTCAAAATGAAATTCATTTGAAAAAAAAACAGTTGTATACAGTACAAAAAAATGTTCTTGAAAGTACATGTTCTGTATAGCGAATCCACCAGACAAAATGTATTAATAGTGTCTCTCAGCAAGATATAGTAATAGCATGTAATGCAAGCGACTTGCGCTCGCCAACAAGAACAACCCCCTACGCTGTACTAAATTAACGATACTGCTGTTAAAAGGTTAGGCAACTAACGAGGCTAGAAGTAGCTTTCTCAAACCCCCGAACAACATCAGGAATCCAGAATCATTATGTTTCAAATGAAAAAAAAAGATAGGCGATTGCCTTTTTCTGTAAAATGCTAATTCTATTTTGTATATAAAGTTTCTATTTGTAAAGAAACTCAATACGCCAAAAACATATCTTCTTGCTGTATTAACATGGCATTATGCATATTCCTATTTGCCTTATTGTGCCTTATTATTGTGTGATTAAAATATATCACGAAGCCATTTCCAAGAAAATAAAACTACACAAATTGAATTCAATGAACAACTTCTGTAGTTTACAATATATAATGTCGTTTCGCAAATAGCATATGGAATGATGCCAATTGGCATCTTAAAATAGAAATTTTCAATCAGTAACACGCACATCACATTAACCTACCATTCAAATGTTCCAGGCGAAAAAAGAAGCACGAAACGTTGTATTGAAAATAATGTTTCGATGTTTTTGTAAAATAATAACAAAAGATGCGAATCTTTTTTGTCCGGCGTGAGATCCAGAAAAATCCGAATACATAGTAATTGTTGTTTTCTCAACGGCATCACGCTCTGATTCTTCTCCACCCCATGTCAACGTGGCATGTGTCAATTAGCATCCAAACATAAACATATATATATATATACATATATATATATATATATATATATATATATATAAGCTTTTTCTAAATGGTTTACAAAATATAATAAATATTTACGTACATGTAAGATCAATTTGATTATTTAATAGATTCAAATGTAACGGTTTATATTTGAAAACGAACGATTTATTCTGATTCGATGTTTGCATGACAAACGCACTTAATAAACACACGTTAAGTATTTGTATCATCATTTTATCACATTGTGTAAATTTCCTGGCAATCATTTAAATGTAGATAAACATCAAATAGGATGAAGCTGGCCAAACAAGATCTTGTGTATTCAAAACATGCATACAAATAATATCTCAATTTGCAAAAATGACGACACTTAATAAACACTCCAAAATACATTTGTCAGACTATTTATAGAAACATTAATACAGTATGAAACTTAGAAATGGTATTTATCTAAAAACGCCTTGCGACGCGAAGGCCTTAATAAGATAATGTTCCAGACCTCTAGAGAGAAATCTCAATTACTGCGAACAGCTAGAATTCTTATTTATTCAAAAACATTAATCTACACTTGTGACAGAGGTACGTTGAATAACAAGCTATCTGTAGCTCCGTGACGTACGTTTAGACGGGTGGAAACATAAAAACTAAATTCACGAACAACAATCAAAACAGTGCTCACATCTATATCTACATTTGTATAGCTTGTGCGTTAAAAATTAAGGCGTGTGTTACAGCTGGTAACACATTCAAGTTATGTTGCAATATATATTGACATTAACAACAATAATGTTAATAATAATCCTTACACTATTTTTTATAATAATAATAATAATAATGATTATTATTATAATAATTTTTTATTATTATTATGTTGTATTGTATTATTATATAATTGTTATAATCAATTTTATTTTAATTATATATGTTTGTTATTATTATTTATATTGCATCATCATTATCAGAATCATTATCATTATCATTCTTATTGTGAATTGAAATCCCTTTTTGCCAAGCATATTCAGTTATTCGTTAAAACATGTATCTGAAATGTTATGGTATTAATTGAAATTATTGGTCAGTCATTAATATGGTTGTTTCAGACAATCATCTTCATTCCTGAAAACTGTCGCATTTCATGTTTAACATATTGCTAACATCAATAAACACACAATTAAAAAAAATCATCAAACTAAAGCCTGTACTAGTAAGTGTATTTGCATGGTGTTCATACCGTGGAGAATCGGTAAATAAAAAACTCTGTATTCGAAGCAGAACGGTAACACACATACCGAAACATAACTTGTCGATCGCAAAAGGAATGCAGAACAAATGGTGTTCATGCAAGCATCAAGGCGAACACATCCAATAATATAATCCAATAAATACGTATAAGAATTGCTTGATTGCATCAACATGTTTAGCAATAGTAATCATCTTTAGCTGTTTCATGTGAAGATTAACCAAATTTTGTATAATTAATTACCACGCCGTTTCGTTTCTACGGAGGTTATTGTGCAGACATCGTATAATCAAATGCACATGTTCAAATTTAGAAGCATACATCCCCTCTGAGGATTACAAGGTCTGCCATTACAATATTATAATATATCATTTTCTATATTGAGTTGTAGGTTTTATCCCATTTTCAACGCGACATTGACGGTATAACACCTTATGGAATATACTAGCCTGTATTCAACCTTGTGGGATTTACCTGTCGCGTGCATGGACTACTTTTTACTTTACCACTGAATGATTTTTCATAAGAAATAAAGTCGAGAAAACTTAAGCATCAAAATTATACGACACTCAACCTTTAAATCTAGTCATATGACATAATTGTTCGCCATCCGTATAATGAATCAGCTGATTGATGGCTTCATAAAATGACATACGTATTGCAACTTTTTCCCCAATTTTAAGAACGATTTATTATAAACGCGACTTATTTCACATGTACATGTACTGTATATCGACATATTTGAATTGTCAATTTATCACATTTTCCACATTTCGTGTAATGTGCATTGTTTATAAACCATGCATGTACTTTTGACATTTAAGAATGTACAACAAGCCATACAAATATCACACAATTCATAAATAATCTGCAGTATTTGCTTTCCGATTTAATTCACGTTAGGCATAGAGCTGTGTAAAGTATAAGATGGTAAAAATAGCACTACACTGAAATACGGAACGTCCCATTTTGTACACGGGTATTATCCACTCATTTATCTGTTGTGTAATGAAATGTTTTCCATTCTTTTGGTATTTATATATTAAATTATTTTCTTGTACAATAAGAGCATTTACCATAGACAAATAAAACATTGTGCAACTTTAAACATAATTATGTTTGTATGCAGAAATCTGCAAATGCAACAGAGTTTACCAACGGCTATTATTTGATAAACTGCTCCGGTTCATTTTAACAGCAGTAATGTACATATAGTACATGACGTAGCGTGTGACGAAGACGAAAGTTTATTGAGTTCTCATTTGAATATATTGATATGATGGCATAACGGTCTTTATTTAACTATGCAAAAATATTAATTATAGACCCTAGATGCAAAATCGTCAATTATTGAGTTAAATGGATTATTAGTTGGATTTTAAAGGATAATAAAGGTAAGATTCTAGTTCGAACGTGTTTTGGTTTTTGTTTGTACTTTCGTCGTTCCCTGTTCTCGGGGAAATGATTTTAACATGGGCGCCATTGATGCATCGGATCACACACGGCATACCAATAACATTATATAAAAAACACGTTCTGCGCGTCCTTAAATTCGTCGTCCGAAGTCGGAAAACGTATTGCCCTGTATATCAAGTCAAATAAAGTGTCAGCCGCTGCAATTGTCGGTTTACTCGTCGAAATTGTCAAGGTCGTCGATTGTGTACATGTATGTTGACATCGACATCATTTTGTCAGGAGCAATCGCCGCCATATTGGATTTTGATAATTTTCTTTCGAAAATATAATGAATTATGGTAAAGTAAAATATTTTTACTCGTTTTACAGTAGGTGTGAATTTGTTTAAGACTACTTTGCGTTCCAGAACAAATACATTTATATCACTACGCATGGTTACATTCGTTAGATTTTAAGAGCTTGAAGAATGAATTAAAATTATTGTTAAGGTTATTAGATCTATTTATGTTAAATGTCACATTGAAAAAAATCAAATGGGATAAATAGAATACTAGGATTAGCGTTGAATACAGAGAAGTTTATGTTGCTCGGCTCGAACACTGAAAGCGCTCGCCAATGCTCGCGCTCCCGGCGTTCTAGGCCTCGCAACATAAACTTCTCTGTATTCAACGCTAACCTTGTATTCTCTATATCCACCATAACGTATAATTATCACAAACTTGTAAAAATATTGATAAACACATTCATATCTTGCTTGCATTTCTTTTCAATACAAATATGCCCAAACAGCATTTTTTCGTAAGATCATCCACATGTGTGTGCAAATATATCAAGGTAATATATAATGCGAAGCCTTTTCGGGACATAAGATCTATTTATGCTAAATGTCACGTTGAAAAAAATCAAATGGGATAAATAGAATACTAGGATTAGCGTTGAATACAGAGAAGTTTATGTTGCTCGGCTCGAACACCGAAGGCGCTCGCCAAGGCTCGCGCTCCGGCGTTCTAAGCCTCGCAACATAAACTTTTCTGTATTCAACGCTTACCTAGTATTCTCTATATCCACCATAACGTATAATTATCACAAACTTGTAAAAATATTGATTAACACATTCATATCTTGCTTGCATTTCTTTTCAATACAAATATGCCCAAACAGTATTTTTTCGTAAGATCATCCACATTTGTGTGCAAATATATCAAGGTAATATATAGGTGTACAGGTTTATCGTTGCTTGGAGATGGATTTTTATTTTAAAAAACTTTAAGTATAATACTATCTATTACAATTCTTTTACACATCAACATGAACATAATGACCTTATTTTTAGGGGCCTTTACTTAACATATAATGCAAGTCGATTTATTCATAAAGCATGTTTTAAGTTTGCTATCCAATTGCAAGAGGCGCACAATAAGTGTATTATATGTTTCGAATATAATTAATTTTATTATTACTTGGTGTTTCAAGAGAGTACTTCAACAAATCTAATGCAATCATATTAAGATATATAATAATACGCGACAACATATATATTTGCATATTTTCCAGTGTATTCCGTGTCGTTTAGTCATAGTCCAAAACACAAAACACGAATTATATGAAAAGCGGACACATATTTATTGGAGAACTTAAAACTCAAGGATATTCAATCAGATACAATGACGTTGTTAAGACAAAAGCTAGTTAGCTGTAAAGAGAAAAATATCCATAATAAAATCATAAAGATTAATATATACTGACGGAAAAAAGTTTATCTACATGGTTAATGTTACGGTATAAGAAATATCAAATGACCTTGGGCTTTGTTTATCTTTGCATTTCGTTGGGGTTTTGATCCTTAAATCGGTTCAATATGTTTTCGTGTGTAATACTGTTCCTTGAAAGCATACGGACGGAAAAACACAAAACTACGTCGTGCACGTGCACAGCAATTTATGCTTTGTAAAAACAAAAACGATTTGAATGTGGAGATTGGTAGAGGAGTGCCATTAAAAAACCGGATAACAAAATTCGATATTCCAAATGGGACGTGTTCCAGGACTGACGTTGGAATGACGTCAACAAGCGCTTGGAATGCTTGTTACTGGCATTCTCGTAAATGACGTCGCCAATCACTTTGGTGTCCATAGATGTACTGTAAGTCGCCTAAGGACACGGTATCAGCAAACTGGAAGCGCTAAAGACCAACCTCGCTCCGGTAGGCCTAAAAAGACCAACCAACGTGAAAACAATTACATCGTGACGTCATCGAGGCGTCATCGATTTTGGACGAGTAGGCTGTACAACACTACAGGGACGCTCGTTTGCAATAGGACTGTGCGCAACCGATTGCGAGCGTCAGGCTTACGTGCCTACAGACCCTACGTTGAGGTGCCGTTGTCACAACGCCACCGCCAGGAAAGGCTCAACTGGACGATACTTCATCAGCGATGGACACGTGCCGACTGGAACGATGTTTTATTCACGGACGAATCGAGATTCACCGTTGATTTTGCCGATGGAAGAGTGAGGGTTTGGCGGCGACGTGACGAACGATTTCATGACGCCAACGTTAAGGAACACGACAGATACGGAGGTGGCAGTGTTATGATGTGGGGTGGCATCAGTCATCAGTCAAGAACAGATCTTGTTCACGTCCCCGGGACACTCACATCCGTTCGATATTGCGACGTGATCATCAGACCTGTTGTCGTACCTTTCATACGCCAAGGACACGCCCGCATATTTCAACAGGATAATGCCCGTCCTCACACTGCACGTCATACACGGGCTGTATTACAACAAAACCATATTGTAACATGGATTGGCCTGCCAGATCTTCAGACCTTTCTCCAATTGAACACATGTTGGACGTGTTAGGCCGAAGAGTAAGTAAACGTCATGACGTCGACAACGTAAACGACCTTGAGCGGGCCCTTCAGATAGGGTGGGCTAGGTTCCCTCTAGGAGTCATACGTGACCTTATTGGCAGCATGAGACGAAGATGCATGGCAGTTATTGCTAAAGCGGGAGGTCATAACAGATATTGGCAGTATGTGACATTGGATTATTATATGCCGAAATTCACGTAACATTTTCGACTAGATGAACTTGAAGAAATGAATTTGTTTTGATACAGAAATGGCTTAATGATAAATCTTTCAATATTAAAAAAATAAATTGGAAACAATTTTAATGTGTCAATATTTATATGCATGTGAACACATGTAGCTTAACTTGTTTCCGTCAGTATACTATAACTGGTCAGACGCGTTCCTTTTTAACCTTGCAGAGAAAACAGATGGTTACAAATATATTCACAGAAACGTCTCGCATCCATGATAGGTACCAGTGTTAAAGGCGACTTGTCATTAAGACATATGCCAAATACATGTGAATGTACATATTCACACTGTCCCTGGACAATCGCATTGTTATTGCAGACATGTTTCATTTATATCATGGTGTAATGAAGTTAGGATGTATAGACTGTATCATAATACTCGGTTGTGTGTTTATGTTAATATTTAGTTACACCTAACACAATCCCATGACGCAGCTACAACGTCAATACGACAATTGTTTCCTTAACCTAATTTATTAGCGTATCTTCATATTGTTTTTTTCAGCTTCCATTCTTAACATTTGAAACTACAAGATGTACTACTACTATGTAACACTACTACTATGTGGCTGAATACATAATTAAGTTATGTTACTCACTGTGATTTTAATGTCTTGCCAGTAGCGCCGTTTTCAGTGCATTGTATACGCGACTGCTAACTTGTCAATCTGAACGGTAAACAATTAGTCTCCTCGTAAGAATGCATTTAACTGCATAGGATCACTCTTGAACAGGCGGAAACTATAGAACTAAGAATTTCACTCATTAAGATAGAGAGATTCAATTATAATTTTAATTTAGAACGTTTATAAAGTTTTATTTTATCACGTCGACTAAACATCCTTTAATATAGAAGTATATTAATATAAAAGGCGACATTAGGTCTAGACATTGTATCACACAAATTATCTGCAGGATGGAAGCAGCTTTTAAATTGTGTTCGTAGTTGCGCATATGACTATTGGTGAGCTACCTATGTGTTGCTGCAACAAATTCTTACTACCACGGGTTTTGCTAAGTTTTGTTCGATGTTTCACTTGTTTCCAGATACATTATGCAATGTGTGTTTACTTTGTTATTCCACCATAGCCCGTTACTTGTTTTATATTGATCAAAAAGGCGATGCATGCGGGTTATTCTGCAGAAAAGTCTTATGTCGTAAAAAACATTTCCGGGCGATGCACGTGCTTAAACTTTTGATCTTACAAACTTTCGAAACACACTTAATTACTGTATTTCTGGACTGTCTGACCAAAGTTTTCATTTTTAATAATCTTTACTGTATGTGTTTCTTTAATTGTTAATTAGAACGCCAATAATTAACCCGTCAGTGTCAATACAGTTTGTGAATCTTAGCTCTTATTTTAATCGGCCATGATATGGCATGAATATTTAAAAAGCTGCTCCCCATGAATCATGACTTTCCTTACAGGAACCCTCAGTGAATGCAATCATTGTGTTCGGGTTTCCACTGGTGATATTTCAGGTACAATTGTATTTGCATTTTCCTAGATATGTTAAGACCTTGTTATTGATGCTCGAAGATAATTCCAAAATAAAGGTATTTGAACAGGTCTTATAAGTTCGATGTTTGTATTTCAGTTTATCATTCCATGACTACATAGTTTAACATCACTATTGGAATTGTCTTTACAGTGATTGACTGTAATTCATTTTTACACTTGTGCGATGACTTTTCAAAACTGACTTGTCATGATTTGCCAAGATTTTACACTCTCTCCTATGCATTGTTCTGCCCTCATAAATCGCAGTGTAGTATGTTGGCATGATTTAACACTGTGGCAGCTACATGCACCAATGCCTAGAAGGAATGTACTAAGTCATTTTCGTGTACTGTATCAAGGTAACATGCACACTTGCCACAATGGTGTCGAAAATTCCACGATTAGACTGATTGTGATTTTAAACAATTTGATCATGTTTCCTAAGTTTATGTATGTTTATAAGTTCAAGTTCATGAGAGGTTGTAAAGCTTAACATTATTTGTATTAAAGTATATTCTATGGGGCTCTCAAACGTTGTTGGAGAATCAATGTGGCTCACACACGTTGTTCGAGAATCTCACCAAACATGTATGTTTTATTTACTCCGTTTAGGTTCTTGCCATTCAATTTAAGTGTTATGCCTCGCAATACATTTTTTCATATAATCAAAAAGAAACCATTTGGATGTTTCTTCATTAAGTTTAATAGCAGCTACAGTAGATATAGAAATTACAGTTATTCCATTGAATGGCACTGTTTTAATCTAGATTGATAGAGTTATTTTGTGTCATTAAGTTGATGATCAAAATTGAAGCATTTCTAGCAAATCTGACGTTTTGGTTTGGTTTAGTTCGTGTGCAAATAACTGATGATTGGAAATTAATTTCTCAAACATCTATAATATCTCGAGGAAATTCATTTATTTTTACAACATAGACTAATGAAATAGCAAAATAATTCTGCCTTTTGAAATCGGATAGGAAAAAAACATGTCGGTTGAATTTAAAATATAACTTGTTCATCTTATGTAGACAGATACCAAAGTATCATAGTACCAAAAGGGCGAAATAAAAATATATTACACATAAAAGTAGGTGTATGCCGTGTAAGCTTATTGGTATCGTGACGTATATGTTTTTAAACTATTATTACGTTTTAGTTTCATTGATTTTCGAATACTCGAATACTCAGCATAACTAATTAAATAAGATATGCTGCTCCATCTCATTATTGTTGAAATTGAATAATTGCGCATGTTGTTTTTTGTTGTTGGTTTTGGATTGAAAGAATTCTTACATTTACACCATTTCGCAATGGGTAAGAGTAAATGTAACATTATGTCATATGGGAACATTTTATAAATTTGGGGTAAGTTGATGTTTTTTACTGAGCTCATTATCCTATCTTGATACCGTTGTCAATGTAAAAAATAAAAATAAATGAAATTATCACTTGGTTTTGATAATTATATTGAACATCTAATTGCAACATTCAGAGTAGAAGAACAATTTAATTAAGCAACATTATTTGCAGCTTATATTTTATCTGTGATAATTTCTTGTTTATGTGTGGGTTTTCTAAATATTCGAAATCTAGAATTGTAATTGCAAATATATTTAAAGCTTGGAAATAATGTATACTGGCTATTTGCACCTGGTTCTTCTCACAATAAAACGTCTCACAGCGTCAATGCGTTACAGTCATAAATGCCAATACGTATAAGAAAGTTGTATGTTTCGTTACAATGTCGGAATGAAAACAAACATTATTTCAGATGACAAATACGATATTGCTTAGCGAGAATGGTTAATTAGAAAAATTATTACTGCATTGTGTTGATTGAATAAGCATTTGAAACAGCAAACAATCTTCAACGAAACAAATGGCCGAAACCTAAAGAAAGTCAGATATTCCGGGTTAAATTATCATGTGTAACGCTAGCAAACAAATGACAAAGAAATTATTCATTTTCATCTATACATATATTTTTTATAAAATTGATATTCTTCTGTTTAAAAGTACTTATACTTTTTCCAATGGTAGACACGATATGCATTTTTGTCCTTAAATTTAAGTCTCATTTAGCTGTATGAAAATTTAAACAAACAGTAAAGAGGTACACAGCTCTTATTTAAAATGAGTAAGATGATAATATGTGTGTTCTTTTGATATTGCTCTTAAGACAGATATGTGATGCATGGACATACACCAAACTAACCTCTAAAGGAAAACTGTTATAATCAGTATCGGATTACCGACTTTACTGAGTAATTTATACCTCAAACATCAAATTCATGATCCAACTAATCAATGATAGATATGAGCGGCTATAAAAAAAAACTTAGGGTATCTTGCGTATGGTCGTCTGCTTATGAAATGGACCTCAGAAACATATTTAAGTTTAAAAGAGCTACACTAATTTTGACGACTCTTTATATCAGGCTGGAAAGCCACCGCCATCAATGGCAAAACCAGCAGTGGTACATTATTATGATGCTTTAAATAACGTGTTGAATTATTCTCCCGATGTTTAAATTAATCCGTGCCCACTCTGACATCGTTCCATTATTCCAGGTATCTCGAATCCTCGCTATTCATACTGAAAACATTGTCGAAGTGTTCATGCGTGTTTATGCATTAAACGCATGCTGTGAATGTCTCTAGTTTTCAACACATTGTATACGTAAAACATAATGTGAAAATGTAGAGAAGAAAATATAAGGGCATATGACGCATTTATCGAATACATTTCGTTTATGCCCATTCAATACTTTGAAACGTATTGACAGAATCAGGTTCATTTCATGATGTCTCTGGAAAAAAACTGCACCTTATCTGTGGCACCTGAACAAGCTATGACAACGTTAAAAAGTCACTAACAAATTATGGCAGTTAAAAACCCATCAATATCCGATACAGGATTAAAAATATACGATCACCCTTGATAAAAGCTTAACAAAATCCGAGCGTAAACCAAAAACATTTCACACACATTTCCCTTGTAAATTCCAAGTGATTGTTTATTATTTGCTGATTTTTTAAGCTACATATTTTTTCCTTTTGAAAGTTATTGGTTTGCCATAACTTTACGTAACACTGTTTTCAAATTATAAATTGAAAGAAGACTCACTTTAATTGAACTTCATGTTCATTTAGAGTCAAATGTAAAAAGCAGGTCATTATTTCTGACCATTGTAGTAATTTAGCCTATTTGTGATCATATCAATTGGCATCGCTAGCGTATCTGTGTTTGTTATACATGATCTTTCCAAATATGGATGTATTCACATATGTTCCAATTTATTGCATAGTTATGTATATTTCTCAAAATTAGTATGTTGTGTGTGTATATGCAATTCCGTGTATTTCTTGATATAAGACATGGCATGACATAATGAGAATGAGTAAATGTAGTAAGCAAATACATGTTTATCATGTATATATTTGCATGATATGCTGTATTCATCTCAATTGCTGTACATACGTCATCTTAACTTGCTGTTCTAACGCCCGTGTATACCCGTGATATATTGACATTTAATTCCTATATTTTCAGGTTAGCATGTGTTCATTAAGCGCTTGAAAAGCGACTCTGTAACATTGTGTTTGCTCTTAAGTGCAGACATAAAATTGACATTCGACGCATTTCTGTTCTTAATTATGCTTTTAAAACTTCTTTGTAGTACGATCTTTGTAACCGTTGCTACTTATCTCAGACTTTCGATTCTCCAACATTAAAAGATATAGCTGCAAAGTAATTGGACATGATTGTTTATAACTACATAATAATTAGTATGCCGTTAATTTAGGCGATGACAGTGTTTAAACTATGTTGATGCATATGTCGTTATCTCCGCACGTATTCTGAACTAACACATAACCCAAATATAGGTGTTACGCGATTTTATCAGATGAAGTTATTATTAGAAGGAATAACCCGTTTGTTTCGCACAAGAAAATGTATGGCATTTTATGATCGCCTTATCGTTTGTAGAAAATACAACAAATACAATAACTTTAATGCATTATAAGGCATTACAAGATAACTATGCACTGTATTTTTATCGAAAACAATATTTAATAATACGTTACTATTGTGAAATGAGCAACAACCGTTTGTAGGAGTGGTGTTTTCTTGTAATTCATATCCTTATGTAATGACAAGTAGAAATCATGATAGTGTATGGTTTTCCACATTAAATGGGATTGCCAGCTATAAAACGTCGTGTGGTATTCTTAATTAATTCCAGGATGTTTCTTAATTAATCTGCGGATTGATTTATCTGATATTCAATAGCTTTAGTCAATAGCAAGCCACGGTCGGTTGTTTGAACAATTAACAAAGAACGGTTAAATATCCTTCACATTTAAAACAGGTGTCATGGTTACTTTGTCAGCAAACGACAACATTTAAATAATTACTACACTGTACTTGACACAAATTTATATATCCCAGTTTATTATTTGTTTCGAAGTTCCAATTGCAAATACAACACAGTCAACAATGCATAACGCAACACAAATCAGAAACTGATAAAGAAGTATAACGATCTGGCGCCTAGTAAAGTACTAAAGACAAAATACACTGGGTAAGACGTTATACCATATTATTCCCTATATATTGCCAAAACAAATAAAGCTTACTTCACATAGATTAGGTTTATTTCCTTTGACAACAAGAGCGTTCATAAATTGTTATAGCAAATACATAATGGTAAATCAGGTGGCCCTGATTATCTGCTGAATAAGTTTTTTAAATAAAGGACCACGAAGGCGTGTATGATAGAAATGCAATACTGCTGCAGCTTCCAGGCCCGTACCCAGGCACTGGGCCTAGGGGCCCGGCCCCCCCCCCAGCTGGCTGTCGAGTTATGATTTTTTAATAATGGGCCTTCTGCAAATTTTCTCACATGAAAGGGCCCACAGTACACTTCCCTGCAATACAAATGTGCAGATTTGTTTTATTGCCCCTGATACACAAGGGGATTAGCGCTAATTTACTCGCCAGTGGAGATAAGCCCCTAGGCATTGTTTTCTTATCACCTTGTACACACATCCCCGATCTGTCAATTACCCATTGTGCTCAATGCTTCATCTGTTGATGGTGGGTGTGACACGTCTTTTGATTGGACAAGGAAAGAGAAACAGCGAATGGATGGAACTGATACAGAAGGTCGTATGTCTGAACGATAATAGTGTTTTCTCTTTTGAATTCAAACCTCCTCTTATTCAACATTTCTGTGAAAACTGTCTTGTAGATGATAAACATTTTATAATGAATTTACTTTTAAATTTTATATAGAGGAGGTTTGATTTCAAAGAGAAAATACTAGTAGGTTATGTCAGTTACTGACAAATAACCATAGCAGTATTTTCTCTTTGAAATCAAACCTCCTCTACAGTCATACTTGATGTTACATTTCATAATAAAGGTTTTTTTGTTTCAAAGGTTGCTTTTACTTCTTTATAAAGTGTAATACATTTCTGAAATCTAAAGCTTTAATCATGTGTGTGCATTTCACACCAAGGGGTCGTTGATAAAGCATGTCACGCTTTTTTTCCCATTTTTACCCCGGCATGTCACAAACTGTTACACAATCTTGGACCCCTTCCCTAAAGTACGTAACAAACTCACACTTTCAAAAAAAAATATTAAATTAATACTTAATTAAAATTTAATCTAAAACTCAATTCACTATTAAACCGTATTGAATTTACTTACCGGTAAAAGAACTTTCACATTACAGGCTTTTATAACTGTAGGGTTGTTACTATGAGCAGTATGAATATTTATCCACGTGTTAACCTCTAATAAAAACGAAATTATAATTTAGATTTTCTTTCAACCCTTTACTAACTAAAAATGGAACAGTCCAATTATTTCGTCATTGAAATCTGTGTGGAGGTTGTGCCTATTGAATAAGCCGGCCCAGCCAAGTTGCCTATAAAACATTCGAACAACAGAATCAGGAGATACGCAATTCGTCTTATTTTGTCATAAAACTAATTCAAATGTTTCACAAATTTTTGAAAATTATTTTTAAATTCTACTAAAGAAATAATAAATAAATTATACATTTTTTTAAATAAATGTGTGACATCACACATGGCCTGACTCCCCTCCCCCATGTCACAAACTGTCACTTTCTTACTCATCCTCCCCCCACCTGGAGCGTGACATACTTTATGGACGGCCCGTAATGGTTAAAGCTTTAGACTTCAGAACGGTGCTGATTTACTTGTTATATATCCATACATTTATAACACAACATATGTTTCTATATGCATTAAAATTCACCTTGAACAGTGCCTAATAACAAAAATCTATTCGGGAGGGGCAACCCCTCCCGCACCCTCCCCGTTTGGCCCCCCCCCCCAGTCAACATTTCCTGGGTACGGCCCTGGCTTCGTAAGTTTAACTTCTTTATATTTTATTTTAAATTTGGAATTAGAAGTAAAGGTTTTTTAAAGTTTTTTTTAAATAAACTGTTTGAATATGGACATTTTCCTGAAGGGTGGTGTGAGGGTTTTGTTGTTCCTTTACATAAAAAAGGTGATCAGCAGGATGTAAATAATTACAGAGGGATAACATAACTAAGTACGATTGGGAAATTATTCAGTAAGGTCATTAACGATAGGCCTAACAATTGGGCTGAAATCTATCATGTCTCTATGGAGGCACAGGCAGGATTCAGACAAAGTATGGAAACTGTTGGTAATATTAAAGGTTTGTTTTTGTTGGAGGAATATTGCGATAGGTGGAAATTATGTGTTAACACAAATAAACAAAGGTCATGGCTTTTTTAAAAGGGGGGACAACTAGGAAGAGATATTTAATTTGTGTACAAAAACCATGCATTAGAAATTGTTAAATCTTTGACATACTTATGAACTGTATTCACTACAGGTGGATCTTTTGCAAATACTTTTGAAACACTTGCAGGCTAAGCCTCAAATGCTGTTTTTTAGCTTACCTCATACTTGGTAAATTTTCCAACAATTTCAATACATACCAAATTAGAGTTGTTTGATCAGTTTGTTTTACCAATTTTAAATAATGGGTCAGGAATTTGGAGCTTAACTGAGTCAATGGCAATTGAAAGAGTTCACTTATTTTTTTGTAAAACAATAATATGTGTAAAACTCTAAACACAGACTAATTTTTTATATGGGGAACTCGGAAGAAAATCCTTGAAAAATAGAAGAGCCATTAATGTAAAAAAATGGTTGAAAATTATTCAGTTATAACATCAAAAGTATGTCAAGTTTGTTAATAGTCACATGTGTGCAGGCCGCACGCGTACATTATGCATGGCTAAACCAATGTGTAGGTGATATTTTTTTAGCCCTGATTAACTGTAGATTAAACGATACATTTATTCAAAATTTAATGTCAGAACTTAATAATTCCTCAAGAGCATTTATTTACGATCAGTTTTGTAAATATGAATTGCAACCTTACTTAAAACATGTCAGTATAAATAAGTTTAGTTTTGACCTTTAAGATTAAGGGTTTCATCTCATAGATTTGAAATTGAAGCAGGCAGATGGCTGAACCTGATTTTGTATTATAATGTTCCTGATATGATGGTTTAAAAAAAACTGTATATAAAAAATATAACTGGAAAAGACAAACATGATAAAACAAAAACGTCTTGCAATCTGATAATACAAGTACCAACAGAAACTTAACCATATTTGTAAATACAAAATTTACTCAAAGAAATCTTTATAAATAGTATTATGATCAATTTCGTTTACTTTATTACTCAAACTTGACTTCTCGCTCTCTTGTAGGTTCGTCTTTGTTTTTCTTATGTTATAAATATTACATTGTTTAATAGATTATAAATGCTGAAATCAAATTAACCTAGACCTTTTCATGTATTTATACTTTATTCAACGACTTATGAAATTTAATAATGATCACATTTCATACCTTAATATATGTTTCTTTGTTACTTTAACATGTTTACTCATGGAATGAATGTCTATTGTATCTTGAATAAACCATAGACCATATATTAAATGAGATTATACAGACAAGCAACTGAATTTTGAAAACATTCGTGAAAATTGTTCGACGCATGTTCTATGTAAATTGTGTAATAAAGAATTCTCGCGAAAAAAGTGCCGTTAAACACTATATATATATATATATATATATATATATATATATATATATATATATATATATATATATATATATCTTCTGTATATATATATAAAATGTAAAATGGCGATACTTTTCAAACGTGATTGCAGATAAGAAATCAAATAATTTGATTGTAAGACCCACTCTAAGCTACCTTTTGCCTAGTAACCAATGAAAGTAACAAGGCTGTAAATATACTTTTTAGACACAGCATACTACACAAAATTAATTATGCAATCGAAAAGGCAATAATAAACCGTATGAGACTTTAACTTGCTTTATTGTTATTATTTGGAATCATGTAGTGATGTAGTAAATAAATTTCAGCAAAACGTGTCACAGAGGAAAATATCGTATGTTTAAGTATAATCACCCTAGTTAAAAGGCCGCAGAGGCAACGAAAAAGATTCAACAATATGTGTGTGCCTTGTCATGAGTTATAATTATGGACTTGAATCACAAAAGCATTATAAAGCGAACGTTTTCACAAGCAAAATATTCGTTGTTCGTCGAAAAATAATCGATTAACGTGAAATGAGTTGAAGTTAGTGAAATAAAATAAGGACCTTTGTACTTATTACACATGTATTTTAAACTACTTGTAGTAAATACACTGTTTTTTTAGTTAACTTACCCATTTTAAATGTATTTTTGGTTTCATTGGACTTATTTCTTATATGATAAAATGGTGCAATAAGTATGCGCTGTATGTCAAGTGTATATTATGAACCATACTATTCCGAACATACTACTAGATACTGAATACACGTAGCTGACACTCAACATCAGGTTAGATACCCATCTTTATCAAGCGCAAAAACCTCCCTCACCCCGCACCAATTGGATACAATTGATCATGTTTCCTTTTCAAATTATCCAGAACAACATCATAATATAGAGATGAAATTCAATACGTATCCACTGTCAGATGAGGCTTATTTAATAAAACGAATTGTTGCATAATTTCCTGTTTTAGGTCCACTCAGTGCGTAAAGGTATATGTGCTCTTTGCATGACGTGTCTGTAAAAATTTCTCTTAAAGTCCACTGCCTTAGCCAATTACTAAACTGGATATAGTAAATAATTAAAATAATAAAATTATCGCCTGTGTTGTATCCATACAATATAATCACACCTTTTTCACGCTTAACGCCATCCGAGATCGGGCATGATACATGAAATATACATGCATCTTTCTTCTGATCATAAATCCTCTCGATTGCAATATTGACCCAGATTATGTACTCATCGATTCCTTGTTATAATACATATCCAAATATGAGGACACATAATACAGCTATTGTTTATTTCCGACATAAAATACAATTTACTGCCATAACACGATGTATGCCCGTTACTTTATGTTTGTTAATTAATATAAAGATTGATTTTACATATTTTGATCACATTTGTCAACCTCAGGAGACGGTTGACTGTTAGTGATATTAACGTCGGATGTTTTCATTTAGTGTTTTTTTTAAATAGATGATGTGTGTGTTGTGAGTACGTTCATTATAATATACTATCTCAATAAGTCTCAATTCATTGAATATGTAATTGCATATGTCAGTTAGTGCCGAAGATTATACAATAAACAGTGGGACATGACCATTAACATACACAAAACACGTTTAAAAATAAAAGAGCAAACTTAGTTTATTTGGTAAACTGGTTATATAAGCAAAACCGAGATAGGAAAAAAGAAATACACGCGAATGACGCAATAATAAAGTAAAAATGATTCACCAAAAATCTATGAAGAATGCATTTCCTGTTCTTATCAAATACGTTTGTAATAGGACATCAACTGTACACATCAAATGATCAAAACTGGGGTCATCGCCTTCGAACGGTCGATGCATATATATATATATATATTTATTTCTTAATAGTTACATTTTACCAATTTTATTTGTTAGTTCAGCTTTGCATTAAGTGTTTGTTGAACTTTTTTTCTTTTCCTACGACATTCAATCAATTCCGTTGAGTAATTTTTAACCTCTTTCGTGCACATATATTCTTGCCACTTATAATAACATCGGCTAGCATTTCCAACACTGAGCACCGCTCCGATCCCTGTAAAGAGCACCGCAAGAGTTGGTAGTCCTGAAGTAAGAATAAATACTTTCCATGTTTCGTCGTGTTTGTTTTATGGCAAAGAAAAGCTTCACAGAAACAACAACTGTTTAAAAATATGTATGCCTACCAATATGGATGAACATAATTATGCAGTTACAATACGGAAATGGACTTCATTGTAAAACCCCTTTTGTTTTGACTATTAACATGATTACTTCAAAATAAATGCGCCATCAAAGTTACTTTGATGACTTTGTTCATCTCCATCATTTAAGCGTTCTCAGACTCTCTGGTATCTAATAATTTATAACATATATGTAGCATTGGTCATTGACCAATTGACCTTTACCACGACATTTCCCCGTGCGATTCCCAATCACCCTAGCAGCCATTATGAAATGTGCTTGATGTTATGTCAAAGTAATATCTTTAACTTCGAAGCGTAGTTAATGTTACAGGTCTCTGTAGCATAGACATTAGACCTTTCGACCTCAAAATCAATATAATATATATGCCCGTTTATTTATTTTGTTCCCCAAAAATAATAAATAATTTCAGAAAAAGATCGTTATTTGAAGCTTTCTCTTAAAATCGTACTTATTTTATGTTGCATGTGGCCTTCATGTGATCATTTGACCTCAAAAAAATGATGGGCATTTCTTTCTATCCAAGAACAAAGTATACAAATGTTCATGTTCTGAGGTCAAATCTTTCTGTAGATATCATGCGGAAACCAAATGATCGACGGATTGGCTATATTCCATACTACACATACTAACTGCTCCGCGGCGGTAACCCCTAGAATTAGTGTATCTGTATCTGTTTGATGTATTGGTTGTCCTTTGTGTACGGATTCTTTGCGAAGATCATTTATGTGCCAAGTCTGTTTTTTTCTTTAAACATTTAAACGCCTGGAATTTACAATTTCAATTCGTGATGCCTGAATACATTTTATTTATTACGTTATGTGTGTTGTTTGTGTGGGCCTGTATTGCAAAGCTAATGAAAGACGATCGAAAATCTCTCCTAATAGCTTTGCTCGGGTTCCATAATTCCGAGTTAATATAGGTATGCTTGCAATATATTTATGCGCGTGTATTTTCTGTGAATATATTGTTGAACATGTATGCAACTTAAATGTGTAAACTATGTTTTGATACTATCAAACGTCTTGGTTAAAGGTGAACACGTACTTACATTCAATAGCTTTAGTTTTAGCGCGGTATGTTTTAGTTTACACCTATTTATTTAAGCTCGATTGCATCGAAAGCCTAAGGCTTGTTTGAAATGCTCTCGAGTCCATTTCCTGGGACTCGAACAAGTACTATGGGGGATATATCAAGAAACGCTCCCATAGTGGGGATCGAACCAATGACCTCCCAATCGCTAGGCGAACACCATATCCATAACGCCACGGCGACCTTTTTAGCGCGGTATGTTAACCTGCTTACTTAATTCCCTCTTTGAATGATAAACTTGGTTATAAAGGGCGTAATCAAATGCTTCAAATCTTTAATGCTTTGTGTCAAAGTAATATTCTAAATTAGTATTAATTATGTTTTACATTTGGCACAGGCAATACTTCCTAAACACAAAGCATTAATTCAACTAACAAAAAAACATTTTATATCGTTAACACAATATGTTACCATTTGACACTGTACATGACACGAATGTAATAGGACGGTAACAAGTAGTTTATACAAGCTTATGAACGTTGTGCTTCGGTGAGCTTAATGGTCATTTTGTAATATAATTAAAAAAACGTACCTCCTGTTGCCATCATTAAGCCTCCTACAATTAGTCCAAGACTCTCGCCCATTTGATGAAAAACGATGTTAAAATCCCTTTCATCGCAAATTTCCGCTGCTTCTTCAATCTCTTTGTTCAGCTTTTCTATCGTCTGTTTGAGTTCCTAAAATTATTGCTATGTGCTTGAGGTCATTTTTGCATAACTTCAAAATACAACAACGATTGAAATGAATTGAACGATACGGAAACCCTAACTTCGTTTTCACTCCAAATTATTGTGGTTATTTTACGTTTTGTGCCTATTAGTGCGTGCCTTTGACTTAATGCGAATGACAATCAATGAACTGTGTCCGAACAACTTCAGAATTTGTGTATTGTTAAATGGCAACCGAAATTTCGGGCTAGTGCGAATAACTTCATAGCTCTGACATCAACATTTAAACATGCAACAAGTATATCGAGCTAGTTTGAATATGAATACAGCATTGATATCAACATTCAAATGTGAAACGCGAATATCATGATTGGATCAATATTGTGTTAGTCTGAAATCTTTATTCGAAGATAAACCGCAAATATCACGCTGCATTTAATTTCGAGCCAGCACCGACACTTGAAAGGCAAACAGTGAATACCGAACTGGTGCAAATATCGTGTTATCTTTTACATCAAAATTCAATATTGAAACGTGAATATTATGGTAGTTAAATAAGACCCATTACTGACATCGGCATTCAAAGGTAAACCGCGGATATCGAGATGGTGCGAATATCTTGCACGCCCTAACATCGAAAATTCAAACATGAATTGAGCTAAGTTGAATTTGAAAGGGTCATGATATCGAAATTCAAAGGTCAAACGCTGATGCGAATATCGAGCTATCACTCATATCGGAATTCAAACATGAACTGAAAATATCGAGCTAGGATCAAAAACGATAATGCACTGACATCGTTATTCAAAGGCAAAACGCGAATACCATGCTAGCTATGAGATCGAGATTGACTTCCGAGCCATCTCTTACATCGACATTTAAAGCCGAACCAATAATATCAAGCTGGTGCGATTATCGTTTTGGCTTTATAATCAAAATTAGATATGAAACGGAAATATCAAGCTTGATTGAATTTCGAGCCAGCACTGACATCAACATTCAAAGGTAAAACACGTGTATTTAACTGGTGTGAATTTCGTGCTTACTCTAACATCAAAATTCACACATTAACAGCGAATATCATCAAGATATGTTTAATATTGAGACAGCTCTGACAATGCCATTTGATGTAAAGCGAATATTCAGCGGATGCGAACATCGTGCTATCGCTGCCATATAACTGCATACATGAACCGCCAATATCGAGCAAGGTTGAATTTCGAGCCAGCACTGACATCGACATTCCAAGGCAAGCCGCGAGTTTCGAGCTTGTGCGAATATTGTGCCATATATGAGATTAAAATTGTACCATAAACCGCGAATATCGTTATATGTTCAATTTCAAGCCAGCACCGACATCGACATTTACAGGTGAAATTCAAATATACAAATGATTTAAAACCCCGCTTGCTCAGATATCGAAATTGAAACATGAGCAGCGCATGTCGAGCTATGTTGATTTTAATGTATCTCTTTGCCTGTGTCTCTTATTTGCTGTTCAAATGCGGATGTGCAACAAAACTATGGATAGCTATTACAATTATTCTCAGTTATCATTTGTATATACATCGGCTACGCAGTATAGGAAGTACACTGCAATACTCAGGCACGTAAATAAGTCCGACCAAATTCACTTGCTCTCTTCATCGTTCAACATTTAAGCTTGCAAGCATTACGGTACGACATTGTGAATGTGCTTATGATAATCATACCATTCAAAATAGAAATGGTTTCAACTTCAATTCGAAAGCAATCATATTATTAATCAATACGTTATTATTACAATACATTGCTAACATACTTAGTCAACAGAAATAAATGCACTTGATATTGACAGATTTTTAGAGTATGCAAATACTAATAAATTAAGCCCGGAAAAATCTTTATTTTTGGAAGGTCTTCGATTATTTTTAGAGGTGTCTAACATTTTAACAAATATGAAAAATCACTTAAGTCCCGGTTCAAGTGGATTTATCTCTATTTCTCTTAAAAGTATTCTGTTTAAAAATGTTGAATTTTGTATTAAGAGCATTACATTTTTGTAAAACGAGAACTTTCTATAATACACACGCAAGGACTAATCACACATGTTCCGACAGAAAACAGACCATACCATTTTTTTAATGGGAGACCCATTAGTTTGTTAAATATTGTATACATATTAGTCTCTGACACTATTGTTGCAAGACTTAAGTCTATCTGATATTAAATAAAGGTCAAACAGTGTTTGTCAAAGGAAGGTTCATTGGAGAAAACATTCTCCTCGTACATGACAGTATGCACTTTACTGAAAAACATAATATACCTGGACTACCTATGATGAAATACTTTGAAAAAGCATTTGATCCTCTATCTATTGATTTTATTTTCAAACCGCTATCGATTTTTAGATGTTGGTCCCAGTTTCATTAACTCAATATCACTGATTTATCATAATACTTCAACTGCTGAACTTGGAGAACAAAGTATCAAAATTCAGCATACATCTATATTAGTGGTTTATATTTGAGTTTCTATCTCAGAGCTAGCAGGATATTCGCACAACCTCGATATTCGAATTTTGATCTTCGATTTGCGATGTCATTGCCAGCTGCACATACCTTTACAATAATTCCTTTAAACATGCGAATAACAATTTATCACCAATAACCACAAAGGCATTTACTACTAGTTATTAGCAATGTTCACATGCTGTTGTGCAATACTTGCAGACCAAATACATACCTCAATACGAGAGTCCAAACGTCTGAGTTTAGTTTGTAGCTTTCGTATTTCTGAAATGAAAATAGTTCATTTCGTAAACAAATTATAAAAATACATTTTATTTTTGAACGAGTACACAAACTTAAAGACACAATAGTTCATGTGACAGGCATCACGTCATGGAGGACATTAATATGCATACGAATCAAAAGGCATAAGCAAAAACCTTAAAATCGGCATCTGAAATATAATCAAACAGCACAACTTTGTTAAGTGATTCAATTCATTATTTTTTTTTCTTTAAATTATAAAAGCACCAAATAGATCTGCATAATGGACGCTTTGTATCCTACTATGTGTAAGAGCTCTTGCCTGATATTAAATTCGATTAATAATAATGACGAAGTGTGTTGACATTATTCAGTCAGTATCTGAAATAGATATTGATCATTTGGACTTGCGGAAGATCTTAGATTAAAAGAGTTACAAATCTTCATTTTAAATTTCAGTTTATTACATGCTAATACAAATAAATTTTATAATCGACCTTAAAATAAATAAAATAAAAACCCAGAAAGTTAATCGAAGACCAAATTGTTCAAGAGAAATTCATCTAAACCCACATAACCCATATTCAATCGCAAATGAAGTAAACAATGAGTATAACCGTGTGTAGCATCTTTAAGATGTAGCATTTAAGTATCATGTTATTCGGCGGGAGATGGAGTACTATTTTAAGATACAGTATCATTGACTCCCTAACTATCCCATACGCAATTACGAGCGAGATCTACGTATGAAGTAAAAACATTTAAAATGCTGTCAAAATTAAGTGAAAACTGATTTTCTGTTCCATTTTCCAAAAAATGTGTTTGTATCTACCCATCTTCTAAGCAATTACTAGCAAGGTCTCTCTATGGGATATCTATTTATTATATCATAACATGTCAAATATTACTGTGACATTACATATCCCAACGTTAACTGTCTATCTATCAATTATTGATCTTTGCTACTGGATAAATGATATAGGTTTTTTGAATACCTCATTAATAAATCACACTGACAAATGTTTGTCTTGATCTGGTCAAGGTTTCTGAAAAATACAATCGAAAAAAATATTTTAAACAGATTTGAAAGATTTAAAAAAGATCAACATCGCAATATTTTACGTTCATAACCTATGTTTCTAAAGAGGAATTACAGATTAAATGACAAAGATTGTCAGATAATCACAGCAGGTGATATCTTGTGTTGTAATATTACTGTTAAAATGTTATATGGATGTGTTCAAAACACGTTTAGGCACGTTATCCATAAACAGGTACAGAAACCCTTTCTAGGTGATAATGTCAATAGTAAAACTATTTGTTTGACTGTCTGACCCCTAAATGAGTAAATGAGACGTTAGAATACGCAAGATTATGACCCTTTGTGTCCGTGATACATTTGATTATACATTTTGATTATTAAACTGTTTTAGATGTTTACATTTCTATACGAAAAAAATGCACGTGAAGCAAGAAAGTGCACGTTGCATATCTATTATTTGCTAAAAACAGCAAATATTTCCCATACGCAGGGAAAAAATAGACTCTACCAAAGAATCATCTTAGCAATGTTAACAGGTAATTAAAGATATTGACTAATAGGGAACCGCTTGTTATTGAAGTTTGAATTAAAACAATTTTCAAATATAAGTACCTAGTAAGTTTAACACGTTTCCCTATTTTAAGAACATTCCCCATAACAACTATCAAATTAACTCATGAACACCTATGATACTAATTTAAATTTCAAATATGACTAAATATTGCTTAAGGATATTGCATTAAGAATAACATGAACAATACTATAAACACGCATTGAAACATAGGATCGGTTGCTTATAAAGGTTTTCTAATTTTGCTCAAGTTTGCGTTTAAAATCGCATTATACATTTCCTATTCAAAACATCGAACCAAAATCATGCGAGCATGTGCACAGTTTATGACTTGATTTGAGTGCAATTGTGTGCCGATCAGTTTACTACTTTTAGCAATAGACCAAATATGGCAGATGTAGGCACTGTGCCATAACAGTGTTTGTGCAAAGTGGTATAGATTTGATTACTTACTAAACATTTCAAGATCAACACGATTAAGTTAAACGCGCTATTCAAGAAAGTGTTTATCAAGCGAGCACAACATTTGAAGACAAATATAAGGCAATTTACGTGCTCTTAAACTATCTACGGAAAGAGTACCCGTCGTTTAATTTTCAATAATGTTTGTATACTTACAACATACGATGACTGTGAAGGTCATTTAAGACATTTGTAACGCTGATCGATATCGCTAAGATTCCGATGAAACAAATGACAAATGTATGTTTTAAATTTAGAAGGTCAATACTTCTCTTTTCTATTCATTCGCACGTTTTTATGTTGAATTTAAATCATCAAACAATGTACGAGGTAATTTTGTATTATTCTTTTAAAAACGAAAGTAGCAATTGTTCTTGCTAATACCTTTTTAAACTTATATAACAAGAGTCATGCATGCTTTTTATTACGGCGATTAAAAATAAAGTTTAAATTTTTTAATAAACATTTATAAACAATTATAATTATTTCAAATGCGTGGGTTTTTATTCTAATTACTTAAAATAGCATTGTTACTTTCGTGATTATCAATATTTAAGAGAAATGCCATTTATTAAAAACAATATAGCGAATCGAATCGAGAATACCGTACACTAAATGTTTAATTTTATACTAAATTATTGTCAAAATAGTGTAAACTGATATTTAAATAATACCTGAATTGTAAGCCATTTCGATTTATGTAACAGATAAACAGAGTACACAACTATTTAAACTAGATGTTTAGGACACACATATCGATTACCGTTCCAACAGTAACCTGATATCCTATAGTGCACAGAAGCATTGCCCTTGACAAACCTGTATGCAACTGGGATATTTAATTACCGTATTTATGTTATTCCTCATGATAAGAGGCAGGTACGAGATACAATATTAACGGAGGAACAGTGGGGTCTTCTTTATGCGGATTCGGCAAGACCAATGCCGAAAGTGTTTAAAAGGGGATCATCTGATTCATCTGATTACAAATCGAATACACGTATATTTATTAACATGTCAACACACAACGCGGATGGTGAACCCCCCTTTACATTTGTATTACATGCGTTAATAAATTTTCACATTGCTATAATAAAACCTATCAAACTACATTTAATAAGGGTTCATTAAGCATAAAGATTTAAATAACATGACAATACATGGCAGTGCATAAACATTTGCAGTAACCATGGTCACTAATTTTTTTTCAGTGTGAAAAATTATGCAGTTATTTAAGTCGCTATTGTAGAATGGAAATCAATATAAAATTAATATTTAAGAAATAAAAAACAAGACGAGCATAGTTAAAATAGATTTACATTCAGAAAGATTTCAATAAATTTGAGGTATCCCGGCAGTTTATTATGAAATCTAGTATTCTTATAGCACAGTTTCATGGTAAAACTGCCAATGATCCCTTCCGCAGAAAATATCTGTTAAAATAGCTGTCATTATTATATTTTTGACATTGTTACATCTGAAAGTAGGATTTGCCGAAATAATCTTCGGACTGTCGGTTTTCGGTTTTGCATCGATTCGATCATAAAACTGCTTCTGGAAACGCTGGTTGGCAGAAAAACGAATTTGACCAAAGGACATCAAGACAGCGACTTTTCTAGTTAAAAGACTGGATTATGAATCGCCAAAGAATGCTTGGTAATGTTTGCTTCTTCCGGTAGCTCATTCGCTGTTCTGCTAATAATTGTCGATCGATATCATGCGGTCATTCAGCCCACGGAGCACGTGATAACAAAATCCCGCGTGTTCACGTGCAAGATAATGATTGCCACAGTTGGTCTCGAATTTTTGCAAGGAAACGGATAGTTGTCAGCATTTCAAGAAGTTTGATTTCAAGTGCATTTTTTTCATGACGTGTCAGAACACATCCCGTAAAGTACATCGCCTTAACGAGCTACTATATTGGATACAGAAAATCATAAAATATGTAAAATAATATCTTGCATAATAACCATCAAACTGTATTCACGCTTACCGCCATCCGTGACCGGCAATGTTACATTTTTCGTTTTCGTCACATTTTCTAAGCTAAGGTAAATTAAATACTATTTGTTGGAATAAGTAACCACAAGATATTTAAACTATTAATAATGTTGTCAATGTTATTTGATTGTTACTATGAATTGAATGCATTTGTGTTTGTGTTTATATTTGTTTGTGTAGTTAATGAAATGCTGGCATCACCTAAACTTGCTGTATTTCCGTCTGTATTGATATTTGTTGAAGGTATTCATAATTGATATGTGATTGTTTCGTGATGTTCTCACGTTAATATACGTCTGTTAAACAACTTGAGCCAACAGCTATATAGTGTATTATATTTTCTTAGGCCCATGCATGCATTTGCAATTTTGTGACTGAATTATTCTAACCATGTATTTAAGACTTCCCAATAAAACGATTTACCAAGTCATGGTACCTAGCTGGGAAGTTGGATTCTCCGACATATATTTAGTTCATAGAGCGGTAACATATGGGATTTGTGCCGTTATTATTCAGCTGATCGGGACGTTGTTTGGCGTTAATATAGAGCATGTTGTGTGATGGGGGAATCTGACAGAGCCGATGGTATTCTGATATAAAACATATTCTGACACAGGTCATGCGTTGATTGTGAAAACGATTGTAATCAATATTTATGAGATGCAACAATTATGTTTCATCCTTTTTGCACTATCAAAAATCTTAATATAACATAGTTTCACAAAATACAATTGATTATTATTAGTATATCGAATTAATATACGTCTGCAATATTTGATCGCCTGTTTATAATATAACATGCACGTTGAATTCAATGCATTTAAAGCTAACTGCAATACCACACGGCTGAGTCCTTAACGTGTTGTGGTTGTTTGAGTGTCCCCATGCCCCTGAGAGCGATACCAGTAGGATTGTGAACTCCTGACAGGACTCCACAAGCTTGGCAGGCTTTAGTGTAGATAACAGACAAATATCACTCACGTCCCTTCGAGATCAAGATATATGAGAAGGATCACTCAGACAGAAAAGACGTCGGAAAATTAAACACTGCTGAAGACGGATGCACTGGGCAAAAGCGCACATAACGACGGTGCTATGCTTGAACAACCATAATGAACAACAATGGATCTCTTCGTGACGGTGCTCTGTCTGTGGAGTCCCTCCGGAATAGTAGAGAGCCGTACCCAATGCCTCGAAGGAGTCCAACCCAAGATACCGGAGGTAACCCGTTCCGCTTCGTGGAGCCGGTCTAACCGGGCAAATCACTCGACGGCCGCGAAGTGATCGACAAGAAGAGAAAGTTAACCGCACATATGGTAAAAATGGTAAATAATTCAACTCTGAAATAAACTGCATGTTTTCTTTTGATCCAACAGTTCTCTTGATTGCGATATTGGCCAGAGTATTTACTGATTTCTTGTATTGTTGTAATTAATACCCTAATACGAGGATTAATAGGAAATTTATTGATTATTACCCATATTAAATGCGATTTCCAGCGATTAATGCCCGTAAAATGTTTATTAATTAATCTGCGGATTGATTTTTTGATTACAATTATCAACAGCATGCGACGGTTTGTTGTTAGTTGAATTGACGACGGATGAACTTCCTTCGCGTCGCTTAGAAAGTGTTTCGCAACATGACAGGTATGCACAGTGTAAATACATCTATGAAAGGTAATAATGTAGCTGAAGCACATACCTTGCGTGCCACTTTATCCATGTTAAATAACACTTTGTTGACATGCTGATGATGTAAGCATGTAATTACGAGATCATTTGTTCACTGGTTGTGCGGGCCTAATAACGTGGGTGAAGTTTGAACAAGAAAGCAAATTGTCATTGCAGATTACTATAACAGACGCACTTTCTAATTGAATTTGCGTGAATGTAGCCTTCGTCCTGAAAAACAAATGCACGAATACATATCCTTTTGTGCTTAATATTATATAATAACAATCACAAATATCGCACTTTCACATTACAATTTAAGTGTCATCGTTGAATAAGTGAGTCAGTGTCAGATTCTATTAATTTAATTAGCAAAACAGAGACACGAGAAGTAAGAAAGATAAATGACACAAAAAATAGAAGCCAATGAAAATTCACAATCTCTATCAGAAAAGCAATTCTTCTTTTATCAACTACTTCTACAAAACACACCGTATTACGCGTCACGTCGATGGCAGATTGTTCCGTCACTGTTAGCTCGTTCACATTTCTATAAAAACTTGAACAACGAGTCCAAAATTACCTGGTGGCGTCCTCAGTCCATGGGCAATATGTTCGTAGCAATGATTTTGGCCTTACTTGCGTAATATAAATAAACCGACCGAATATATTACCTACCTGTTGTTTGCGGTTGAGTCCAACTGTCTGTCATCGACGGAACAATCTGCCATCGACGTGACGCGCAATACGGTGTGCAATAGAACGTCCATTGTAAACATAAAATGATCAAAACTGGGATCACCGTTTAGGAACAGTAAATGAAAGTAATTGGGGCATTTAACCGGTTTGAGGGCTTGAGGAGTCTCACCAAAAGATTTATTCGATATGACTTTAAATGATAGTCGATTAAATACATAGTTTAATGATTTATATAATTCATAAATATATGCTTTATTAGCAAATATATATTGTTTATATTGTACTTGCATGTGGAGAATGTATTTATACTAGGATAAATACATTTGACGTTAGAAATATTATTGCTGTAAGTGATATACTCTAATAAAAACATGAATTGTTTTGTAATCTTTTCTAGTCAGTGAAACGCGTGAATTACCAAAGGTCTAGTCAATGAGAAATAACTGGCACAGGTGTGAATGACTGACATGATACGCCGTTTTGAAACAACACTTACGAGTCTGTGATTTGATTCATTTATAGAATATTTAACATATGCATGACATAATAACAACCGTTTGAGAGAGTAAAGAACATGTTTGAATGACCTGTGTAATAACACAATGCCATGGCAAACGCGACCTTTATAAAAATCAACAACACAGTATGCGTGTTTTTTATGATTATGGGATTCTTAAGCGCCTGAGGCTGCATATGAGAAACCAAACTGTGCTCTAGCATTCCTTCCTAATTTACTTACTAGACCTGCGAAAATGGGATGAGTTTAAAACTATAGCTGCAATGTCCAGTTATTTAGTTTTTGTACTGAAATCTATTCAATTGGATGTGGTATTGTAGTGTTAGGTGAAACCGGTGTATCCGGAGGAAACCCCACCTGACTGGTATGGTGACCACACACCAAACTCATAAATCCCGGGATTTAGAATTAAATCCGGGTCGAAGAAGTTTAAATCGAGTGTATCAACCACTGAGATAAACGGAAAGCCAAACCTCTTCTCAACAAAACAATAAACACCACTACCTTTCAAAACCCGCTTTACAGAAGCCTGTTCTTCCACACACTCTACATATTGGTACATTGCAAGGTTTTATTACATTTGTATGAAGCAAATACAATGTATAAACATAAATATTAGTGAAGCCTACTTATTTATATTTTTCTTACATTGTTTGTGTTATAGATGCATGTTTCGAAATAATAATGCGTATGATATTTTAGAATTTCTCCAGTAGTGTAATATACACTTAAAGTAAAAGCACATCTGAACAGATGAAAATATGTTATAGATAATAATTGTTAGATGCAAGTCATTAAACTAATCAAATTCATGTTACCAGTATGCAATTGATGTATGCATTTGAAGGTGAAGTTATACGTTATTAGTTGCGAATTTTTACATGACGATTACCGTACTACAACTAACACAAAAAAGCAAATTCCTACATTTTATTGACAACTATGTAGTTTACAAGAATCGGGACCAATGTCCGTTTTTAGTATGAGGGAAAGCCCGCGGATGTATAATAACAATTATATTGTACATTGACATTATAATTCATAATTTTATTCACATTATATCAGTGAAAACATGCATAAGTTGAAAGTTCAACAAAGAGAAGCGAATACGTCTTTGAATCTTTTTAGTACGAATATCATTCTTATGATAGATAGATAATTTCTTATTCACGTTAAAAAGTAACACCAAATGACTCAAATTGGATTACTAATATATAATTCCTAAAATAACACTATAATAAAAAGCAACATATTAATGACTTTTTAAAGACATATTCGCGTCAAAACGCTACACAAAATGACTGACATTCGTCAAAAAATATAATATCCCTAAACTAATACCAGCATTTATTTTTATTGATGATAAATGATTTTTTATAATGATGAATAGTAATGATTTTTTCATTATTGATCAATATACTAAGCGTATTCTAAATGCTATATGCATATTTATGGGGTGGCATTGTAACCATTAATGTGAAATATAAAGCGAATGATCACTAGCGCGTCTGAAGTATTCTTAACAATAATCATGAGTGATGTTGACATGAATTTCTCAGTAGTTCATTACGGGTGTGTGCAAAATCTGAACCACAAGTGTAAATAAACAGTAACCTCATAGCTTTGACATTTAACTGAAGCTCTAACAGAGAGTATCACTTTCATTTAAAAACTGTATAATTACCCCCATAGTATTGTACTCATCAGAGCATCATAATTACCTTTTCATGAGACACGTAGAGATGAAGAAACAACAAGTACCAGCTCAATCCTGTATTGTTGAGATGATGTCAGAATCCACTATCCACTATCTAGTACACATTCCAGATCATACCAATTGCGAACAATAAACCCTGATGATTACTATAAAATCCCACGTGTATATCGCTGTAAATATTCGCGTTTTGTTGACCAACAGTATCTTATATATCTGAACGTGTATTATTATTTAAATCGTTTTACACCGTGAACCTACATCACATGAGATATAATGACACGGTGGGAGTAATGTTCCGTCACTGGATACAATGATACGGTGGGAGTAATGTTCCGTCACTGGATATAATGACACAGTGGGAGTAATGTTCCGTCACTGGATATAATGACACGGTGGGAGTAATGTTCCGTCACTGGATATAATGACACGGTGGGAGTAATGTTCCGTCACTTGATATAATGACAAGGTGGGAGTAATGTTCCGCCACTGGATATAATGACACGGTGGGAGTAATGTTCCGTCACTGGATATAATGACACGGTGGGAGTAATGTTCCGTCACTGGATATAATGACACGGTGGGAGTAATGTTCCGTCGCTGGATATAATGACACGGTGGGAGTAATGTTCCGTCACTGGATATAATGACACGGTGGGAGTAATGTTCCGTCACTGGATAAAATGACACGGTGGGATTAATGTTCCGTCACTGGATATAATGACACTGTGGGAGTAATGTTCCGTCACTGGATATAATGACACGGTGGGAGTAATGTTCCGTCACTTGATATAATGACACGGTGGGAGTAATGTTCCGTCACTGGATATAATGACACGGTGGGAGTAATGTTCCGTCACTGGATATAATGACACGGTGGGAGTAATGTTCCGTCACTGGATATAATGACACGGTGGGAGTAATATTCCGTAACTTTAACGCATCATAACAGCATGTTTAGTTTTGTATTTGATGTGTTTTGTCACGTCATTTAGGATTTAAATGTTTTGCTGATTTATACGCTGTTTTAAGATACACTATTTGAAAACAAATACGCAACTTGTTAAGGTAACTTCATTTTAATTGATTTAATCTCAATTAGGTGTTCTTGCAATAGATGGAACAAACGTAGCCATGCTGACTGAGCTTTTGTGTGGCACGCTAAATACGTATTCTCTGCTCTCATGAAGTTCATTATTACGTCAAATAACAACACACAATTAAGGCCAATATATCATTTTTTTTAATTATGATATGCAGCTAAGAATAAAATATCAAGTAACAAATATACAGAAAAACAGCTCAATACACAATATCTGGAGCAAAAATGAGTGTTAACATCGCTAATCCATTATTTATGACAATAGACCAATTGACTCGGGTCGTAATTCTATGAGGATACTTTTTTTATTTTGTGTGTGAGGTTCTGCATGTCCTTGTTATTAACCAAATACTACGTAGGAATTCATGTCACGCACGGTTATTGTTCAATCTTTTACTAACGCGCTAGTGGCTATTTGCATCATATTGTCAATTAAGCCGCGTCATGCGGGTATGTGCTCGCATGATGCGGCTCAATTAATGTGTAAAGAAACAACTATAAATATCCGGATACGATTTTGAATCCTATAAATTTAGTAATCATCGATGAAAAGAAGTCATAAATATTTTTGTTTGCTGGTCTAATTATAGAGATAGAAGATGGTAACGAATATAAGTCATTTGGTGGTGCTTTTTAACATGAATTCGCAATTATAAATTAAGTTTTAGAGTGTATACAAAAATGCATTAAAATGTCATTCATAAACAAAATACGCAACGTACACCCACGAACCTTTCCTAATACAAAACGGAGCATCACCCATTAAAACTGCAGAGTTGCTTATTGTACATATAAGGCATTGCTTAAGATTTTATTATGTTTACTGTGACGTAAAAATGCACAATTAATAGCATGAATTATTTGTAAATGCACACACTTAATGGTTGCCTAATTTTTTTTAGTGTAATCAATATCTCGAACGTTTATCATGTATACCAGTTTGTGTCAGGTAAGATGTGCTATTACATTAGGTGGAGATTTTATTAATCTGAAATAGTTCTGAAATATCAAACGCAATAGTATTTATGCATCTATGGCAAAATTGTTAGAAATTAGAAAAGTAGGATAAATAATACTCATGTATATAAATATTTTAATTATACAATTGAAGTAAACCTTGTCTGGCACCACAATCCCGTACTTTGTGGACGCACAAGTTTCTTTACATTCGCTTCTCACCCCTGCGTCCTGGGTTCAATGTCCAATCCCGGCGCAATTGAATTTGGTATGTGGTCTCTATAACCAGTCAGGTGGAATTTCGTCCCTGTACACAGGTTTCCCTCGCAGCACAATCCAATGCAAAATGTACATTGCAGCTATTATTCAAACTCGTCCGATGTTCGTTAGTCTAGAAGGGAAATTATGTAAGAGTATTGGACACACTTCTGGTCCGGTCCTCATGTAATCAATCCTCGTGCGCGGAAGAAACTCCAAAACTTCAAAATACACGAACCCAGAGTTGTTGATGTTGATCTGGTCACGTTTGTTATTGCATTGTTTTGTTACACAGTCCATTCCAACATGTTTTGTACTGCCTCATCAGGTTGTAATTCTATCATGTATGTGTCAACATATTTTTTTAATGTGTCAAGGCACAAACACAAAAAAGGTTTAATATGTCAGTAATTCATACCAGTTCTTGCTTTCCGTTTCAATTTATCACGGTAATTCAAGCATTTTTCTGAGATGAGATAAGAACATAAAAATAAATACATTTATTATAATATGTTTGCTACAGATGCAATATTTTCGACATAAAATGTATTTATCATCATATGAAAACATTCTCCATATGCACATTCAATACAAACAAGGTCGCTCTATTTACTAACCGGATAAACTATCTATGAACCTGGCACGTCAACAGCCTTGACTTTTTCTCTCTTTGTTTCCTAATTGTTACCTTTTACCACGTAATCATCTTTCAACTATGTATTCAATCGATTATCGTTTGGAGACAATTTGAATGTGTTTATTTGTTAATTATAGGGTAAGTGTGAGGATCGATTGGTCCTTAAACCGGTGTAAATCCCCCCTAAATAAATGAGTTTGCATTGACTGTTGCCAAGTCGGTCATTCCATTTGTGATCATTTGTTTTTTAGTTCGTGTAAAAGCAGTGATCAGAACAAAGACTTCTATTCTGATACAGTTTCTGGAGTTTTAATTCTTGGTATATTAGTTTCCTCTGATATTAGCTTTTATTATATCTCTTACCTCTGTTAAGATCAATAGACCAATTAAATACATTAACCTCATTTCTTTTTTTAAGTTGCTATAAAGGTGTGTGTGTGTATGAAATGTTAAAAAATCCACTGTTTAATGTGTCTCCGACACTGACAAGCATAAGCATAAATAACACTTTTGGAATGCGCAAATGTGATACTTGGAATGTTTATTATGTTATGATATAATATTCAGAACAATAATATATGTTTTGGTGCATTGCCTTGTTGCAGGACGACAACAATACATTAATGATCGCCCATGTTGTTGTTTTTTGCTAGTTCAGATAAGAGTTACATTGTCGTTATTATGGTCGCACAACCACTGCACAAATGATCTCGTAATAACATGTTTACATTACACGCATGTAAATACAGTGAACTGTATAATGAATGAATTCTCTCGCGAGTTACGTTCTACTACTACGTTATTACCTTGCATTGTTCATAATTGTCTTGTTGCACAACAACATTGTTTGCTGCGACTTTCTGATTATTTAAGCAGGCGCATAGGAAGCACAGGAAAATGGAAGCCGCAGACGCAGTAAGGGTTCCCCATCACTACGAGTTCTTTTTAAATTGAAGATGTATTTAAAGGCCAGACAAATTATTATCAAATTATATTTGATAGTTTTAGTTATCATGTATGCATATGTTATCATTTTAACATTATATTTAATCATAATAACGTTTCCATTATGCGTGTGGTTATACTGATAAAAACAGTATGCCGTGAATATTTTAAAGATGCTTAGCGTCATTTGTGTAAGAAATATATAGCAAGTTCGATGCCAATATGATAGGGTTATTGCAATGCTATACACTGACAAAATGTATAGTGACTTTGATTGAAAATCACTAGACTGTACAATTAAATCGGTTCCCATAATGACGCTTTAAAATACTAAAAGCGATATTTCTATACATCACTGCCTTTACCACTTAAGAGTGTTTTGACATTTAGCATCGCTAGGGTCTTTCGACAAATCAAAACGTCGCAGAGCCGTAGTATAATAGACAGCGGCACTAAACGGAACAATTTCTAGCAGATATTGACAATAGAGTGAACGTGTCTGGATGGAGTATCAGTATATAGACTGCATACTATATGTCACCCAATGATGAAATCTGTCTAGAGGATCATAAGTGATACATTAAAATGTTAATACATTCTTTGGATATATTTTGAAAAGAATAACATTTATAACTTTGCCGTATTTAATAATCATATTTCTGAACAGTTCATCGGAAAGTTTACGATTACATCGATTTGTTCAAAATATGTGTTCTTGAACGTAAATAACAAAGTTTGTCAATGCAGACTATGAAATATTTGAACATTGCGAATTACACAAATTGTTGCCAATACGTTTGTTTGTGAATTACATGAAACGCAAGTAAAACAAGATCTTGAAAGTGAAAGATGGAAGACATATATCCGACCAGTTTCATCATTATAGTCGGATGCATTCTATGTTTAGAGACAATAGCAGAAATTGTGTTGAACACGTACATGACACATCGCTGGTGGTCAGAAAGACGGATGAAACCACAGACCAAATCACTGGCCAGAACTTTATTACAAGTTTAAAGGTGATAGACTTTCTGATATGCATACTTGTAATTCAAGCGACTGTTCTAGTTTTACTGACAGATAATGATCAAAAGACTGTATTTTGCTTTGCCTAAGAATGTTTGGTTGTTTTCGCTTCTTCCAGTAGCTCAATCGCTGTCTTGCTTATTAGCGTCGACCGGTATCATGCTGTCGTCAAGCCAACAGAGCACGTGATGACAAGGCCCCGCGTGTTTGCGTGCAAGATAATGATTTCAACGGTCGGTATCATTGGTCTCCCGCTCCCAACACTAAGCATGGCTCTTGAGGATTTCTCATATTACACAACACAGAACAGTACGGTCTAACCTTGCAGAATAGTGATATTTAAACCGTTTTATATATAGGAGGTATACTATTAAATTTGGTTTATAATTGCTGTGATACTTGTCTTTGTGTGCTAAAGACAAGTCCTTCGGGTGGTTCGACAACGAATCATCGCAAGGAAAACAATAGTTGTCAGCATTACCGGAAGCTCAACAGAAAACGCCAGTATTGGCTCAAGATTCCGAAAGAAAGAATTCAAAGCCACTCGTGTTGCATTTTCAATTGTTTTGTCGTTTCTTATTTGTTGGGGTCCACACATTGTAGTGACCGTTATTCAGGTATTCAATTCGACTAGTATCAGAATTGAAATGCTTCAAACGGTCAGCCAGGTGATAGCCTTTTTAACTTCCGTTCATCATCCATTGATTTATACACACGAGCTCTAAAAGCGACCAATACACAAGCATGTTGAAAATAAAATCTCATTTCTCCAGTCTTTACGAAGGAGCAGAAAAGTCTCTCCAGACAGAACATTTGGTGCGAGTACAAGTGGAACTAAGGAGAAGACAATTGCTTAGTGAAACAGCCAATGTTGTCACATTTAAACGGTATTTGTTATTATTACTGTGACATATTTGAAAAAACGTTCATAATTATGTTAATGTTTGTTTAAAGCGGGACTGTACGATTTTGAGATGTGTTAAATTGTAATATATTGATAATAATATGTTACAATAACACAAAATAGGCAAGATTTTTTTACATTGAAGACGAATTTCATAAAATGCAGCAAAAACAAATAAGCGCCCCGAGCCGATTGTGACGAAGATATTTCGTTCATTTTATCCTACAATAACCGAAGCATTCGTCTTTTTATTAGCATCGGAGAGTTACGGATAATTCCGGTATTAATCGTGATTTCCCGAGAACTATATCGATCTTACATTGTAAACAACACACTACTCTGCGCACGCGTCAACAGTCGGCTTGATCCGTAAAACTAAATTTAGATTCACATCGTACATGCATGATATACATGCTGGCTTATTTGGCTTCCAGCCACTTCAGATTTCAGATTTAAATATCTGGCTTATTTCGCATTTTTCGACACATGTTCTTCTTAACTTTTATTTTAATTTATATTGAAATATATGTATACTAATTTTTAAAACATTTAAAAAAAATCATAAATATTTGACAAAATCGTACAGACCCGCTTTTACGTGTATTCATATGATTTAAATTTAAGAAGTGAAGCCATATTTCAAGTGATTATATAAGTTATTGTTAAATATGTAACGAAGAAAACATATTTAATTTCATGTAAAATACACAACTAAGCAGTACATTTCATGTACGTTTGCCGTAATGTCGAACAGAAGAAGACGATTTTTAATATAAATAAAAATAAAACACCTTGTATCGCTTACCAATACCAGCGTCTTCTGCCAAAAAGGGAAATTTAAGAAGACAATTGAATTAACAAAATGTTTCCAATCAAAAACAATTATTTTCAGTAAAGTCAACTAACGGATCATACGGCGTAATGAAGCGCTAACAAGATCTGCTATTCATAGCTTGTGTGGGTATACTTCTCGTTAGATCAATTTCTACTTCTTATACAATAATTTTGTATTAAATATATGATAGACGTAAACCACGTATACATATAAAATATGGTAGTTTTGTATTTGATCTAAACATTGACGATGACAAACCGTTTTGGAAACGTTCCAAAGCATTCGTACAATTTAGTGAAATAACAAGTGTGATGGCCGGTACCCACATTTGCAAATATGAATCAGTTTGCGTTTGCATTTAAGCGCATGTTCTACTAATTGAATATTTGCTTACACGGGACGTCTATGTTTGCTTAGTGATATGGCCATCAATTAAATGGACCAGAAGATTGCGCAAATCATAATTTCACTTTGTTTTGACTTGATTACATATAAGGTGCACACGTTTGGTCATTGCAATTATAGGCTTTACAATAATAACCAAATAGAACACCCACTAAATTGATTACTTAACGAATATAAGGTTAGTATTGAATACAGCTAAATTAAGCTAGATTGTTGGAAACAAATACGAGTACAGTTTAAATTTATTTTCATGTTATCACATCGGTATAAGGAACCTTTCCAGAAAGAAAGCCTTCTGTTGTTTGTCTGTTGTTTGTTTTTGATGTCAGTTGGTATGGATACTTGATCAGTTATTTAATTGTAGATAGAATTTGTACACATTATCAGCCTCGTTTATTATTTTGCGAAATTAATGTAACACTGTCTGTTCGTGAACACGTTTGGTTCACACGGACTATGTAGCTTTACATCACCATGATTTCAAGACTTTTTTCTGGGGCGGTTACACAACTCAACCGCATCACCCCAAAAAACGGAGCGTTTTCTTCTGTTAACGCCAATTACAATTCACGTTCCGCATGTCGATCTTTTTAGAAGATTCTGTTAATGTTTTAAGTATTAGTGTTTTGTGCTTTGATTTGGCAATTTTCAGATGGGTAATAACTTCGCTCTTGTGACTAAATTCCTACGCATCTTTACCCCGACAGTGTTTTTTTACAACAAATTATGATAGAAAAGTATTATTTCTTGAGTAAACAACATTTTTGTGTTTAATGCTAAGACAATGAAAAAAAAATGAATTCGTCCAGATACACCAGTGTTGGTATAATTTTTAAGAATATAAAATTTGTTTTCGGTTCGAATATAGATACAAGCGTTTCTATTCATAAACAAGTATTAGTCATCATATATGTTAGTACTATTTACACATATTGTTTTAGCTGTTCGTTGCGTTAATAAAGAATACTACATTATAAAAACAGCGGCCCTGACAAACAGTTTTTAGGTTCATTATTAGAATTCTTTTTTTATTATTATTGGCGAGAAATATGTACCCGATACAAAATATCAAAGTGCCCATTTAAACCACTTATTCTTTTGACATGTCTGTCTTTAAAAAAAGTTGTACATTAAATAACAAATGAAGCTGAAAAATCGAGTATAACATCATTAAGTCGGAGCATATATACATAGAGCAATTTCATTTCTCGTTATTTCTCCTTTAAACTCGTAGACATTTTGCACAACAAATTGTTCTTATCATTTTAATTTACCGCATTAGTTATATGAAAGTCCTGTGCACAAACTATTACATTTCATCCGGCCAATTCATCGCTCAATTAACTAAGAAGCTTCAGTATTGACTCTGGAACAATAATGGCATCAGTGATTTATATACCTGAAATAAATACATGATGTCGATGTATGGGTAGATACGGTGTCAAAACAACGGTAAATAGACGCGATACGGTTTCGAAGATGTCTGATCTGTAACTATAACAATATGTATATATAATGAATAATTACTTCATTTGTAAAATGAAGAAATAAACTAATTATTTACTCAGCTCTTTCCAATGAAAAAAGAAAAATTAGGACATTAACAGAAAAGAAATTATTGTAAATCTCCAATAATCGGTTTTAATGCCGAGTGCCTATTCATGACAATACAGAACACAAACATAAAACATAAAATATAAAACACAGATTTAAATCAGAGATTAAAACAATTACTCCAAAGCAATTCAAAGCAATCCAAATCATCGAGGATTTTAAGCAGATGTAAGGCTAAAGTAAGTCTTACCTTTACAGACTGCGATACTGATAAAACATGTTTATTCCTGGGTGATTCTATTTGAAGGTTCTGACTTCCAAGAGTGAACATAAACCAGAAAGTATAGTGTATGTATTTCTTTCAACTTTGCGCATAACTCTTTAAAAAAACATTTTTCGTTTTTCAGAGCAATCACATTATATCAACCACACAAGAAAACGTAGCCATGATCGTTATGATATATGATCCAATGACATTTAGAAAACTATGTGTATATCTCTTATTTCATTTAACTCTGAATGTCATTTCTATGAAAACCAATAAAGAGTGTTATACAATACTGTTAGTAATGTATCTGCGCCTGCGATACTGCATCAATGGACGTTAATTAAGTTCGTTGTGGTCTGCAGGTCACGAAAAATTAAGATTTAAACGGCAATACATGTTATGCTTACAAATGTCATTTCTAGGAAAACCAATAAAGGGTGTTATACAATACTGTTAGTAATGCATCTGCGCCTGCGATACTGCATCAATGGACGTTAATTAAGTTCGTTGTGGTCTGCAGGTCACGATAAATTAAGATTTAAACGACAATACATGTTATGCTTACAAATGTCATTTTATTTCTAGGAAAACCAATAAAGGGTGTTATACAATACTGTAAGTAAATCACCTGAGCCGGCGATACTCCATCAATGGTCGTTTATTAAGTTATAAATATAAAGTCCATACAATTTATCTACACTGGGAATAGAAGTAAACACATTTTTTCAAAGTTGTTACCTTGTTTGCTCTGACGATCAAATGTCTTTCAAACTTCGATACTATGGCATATTATTTACAATTAACACATAGTATGTTGCCAACATAATTATGTTAGGTGCATGCCTTTTTAAGATATCACTATATGATAATACTGTGAAAACGACACATAATTGAACGGATTTTCATTCCGAGTTGTCATCAGATAAGAAAATGGATCAACAAAGAACACGTATGTTCACTCGTTTAGATCTTTGCTTTCTCGCTCCCTGATGTTGTTTCCCGAATCATCCGATGTATATGCAGGGTCATATAGCATGTCTGCACGAGAAGCATATTTAATACCTTTTTGTCCTGAATAAGCGGGATATTAGGGTGGTAAAACGATCTACAATGTTGCTTCTGCATAATCTTGGGTAAGCTTATAATGTTCTAGTAGAGGGGAAACTAGGCTTCTGGGACAGAACCGTTTCCCTTCCGTTTCCCTTCCGTTTTCCTTCCGTGTCCCAGGAAATTCTATATATAAATGTATAATATCTTTTTCAAGATATTATATATCCTTCCGTGTCCCAGGAAATTCTATATATAAAAAATATCTTTTTCATATTTCCGAAAAGTCAAGCTCGGGGCAGCATCCCATTCGCAAACGCGGCGGCTCGAGGACTTTTGACCACTACCATTATTCGTGAAGGCCTTTGAAAAATATTTCGTTTATATGTTTAATTTTAAAGTCTTGGTAAACAATGTCGTTTGGTTTGATCATTCCGAGTAAGAATGCCGTGGTAATAGCACCTTTGCGATATTTTTTCTCCTCCATATCACACTCTAATTTTAACACGTATTTGTCTATCAACCTAAGTTGATCCTGTTTTTTAACGTTCACCCACTGTTTCATTGACTCTTTGATGGTTGCTTCCATCTTTTCAAACTCATTGTTTTTAGTCCAGAGCAATTGATTAAGTTCATCATGCAGTTGGGCGCTGTATGTTTTTGGGATTTTGAATTTTTCCTTTTCTTTAACGAGTGTTGACGTTCCATCTTCATTGTCAATAATCAAACCACATTTTCCAAAACCAAGAAGTTCCAAATATCTTTTATTTTCCTTATTAGAGTCGCGCTTACTACATTCTAGAAAAAACGGATAAAATCTCATGTTTTATATTAGAGTTTGATACTTATAAATCACGTTGATAAAACATACAACTGCATAACTTGAACTCCAAGATCTCCGGCTCCAGTACTTGCTTGTATAGCGAGTCTATAATACAGGTATGCTGTAGTAGTTGAAATATCGAAAAACAAAGGAGCATTAGCAGAGCCAAACAACTTAGTCGTAGATGTCAACAGTGGTTCAAATGTTTTTCCATCATTGCTTCCAGAAAAATCCCATTCAGTTATATTTTTACCATCAATAGCTCGAGCTTTGAGCGCCACTCTCCAAATGGTAACGGCTTCAGGACATTTAATTTGCAGCCATCCCTTTTTTGCAGGTGTGGCCCAGCTTCCATTAGATCCATCGGCATTAAGACTATTAAATGCGCCGTATGCTCGAAAGTTACCAGTAGTCACTGCACTTGCAGTTGTTACAAATCCAGTTCTACTAATATTCTCCTCCAAAATTGGAACATAACCCGAATAACTTTTTTTAGGTGTATTTGTAATGAGTTCCTTTGTAATGAGTTCCTTTGTTATTTTAATAGCATTTTGAACTTCAGCATTTACTAACTGAGTAACTTGAGACCAACTAGATGCTTCAGATCCTAAGTACGTGGTTGGAGGATAATGAACAGGTAATCCTTTAACCATCCTACCACCCATGTTTAAATCACCAGTCATAGTATCTCCAGACTTTGAAACAGCATGAGTATCAACATAAGAATTTAAAGTTATGATTTGAGCACTATCTTGCTTATCAACATAACTTTTAGTTGCAGCGCCTTGAGCTGCAGAAGGATCCAATAAATTAGTTATAGCGCGACCATTCATGTCTAAAGTACCAGTCATAGTATCTCCAGTCTTTGAAACAGCGCGAGTATCAACATAATTTTTTGTTGCAGCATCCTGAGCATTCATAGGATCCAATACATTGATTAGATTGTGAGAATCCATATTAATATTTGCGTCAGCGGCATTTTTACCATCTCGCCTTAAGAACGTATTAATGGCCTGTGATAATGTAACCCCTCCTGAAATCACTCTTTGCGACGATCCTGCGTTTGTTTTACCAAATATGTTTACAGACATTTTTATATACACATTTTTTTTAATACAATGAGTTTATTACATGTTGTAAGCTTACGCTCTCACATTGTTTAAGAATGTAAAGACATAGGTGACCACAAAATACCTCACCATCCGTTTGTACTCTTTCGCTATTATAATACACAGGATTCCTTATATAGCTGACGAGTTCAACAGGCGGTGCTAACCCATAACTGTCAAAGTACAGTTTTTCATGACCGTTTTTGATCCATGCAGTCCAGTGTGTACCATTTCCTCGCGAGTCGCATAGATTTAGAATTCCACACTCTTCCTTTTTAGGGCTTTTCGGAAGTTCATCGCGAACATAGACACCCCTAAAGTGTTTAATTTTTAACTTTTTAGCGGCATCTATCAACTGGAAATTGGATAGAGGTTCGTTTGGTAAGACAACTCCTTCAACATTAATATACTTTTCGGTATTAAAACTCATTTTATATAGTGCTATCAATGTTTTGTTTTCATTTGATTGTTTAGATACGTTACAAGTTCAAGTGGTGGCTTTAAACTAAAAGTGTCAAAGTATATTTTTTCATGACCGTTTTTTATCCATGCCGTCCAGTGTGTTCCTGGCATATTGCGATGACGTGGATAATTGTCGCGCACATACCTTACTCTAACGTTTGAGCTTTGTAGTTGCTTTGCGACGTCAATAAGTTGTGATGTGCTTGAGAACGTGCTGTATATGGGGATGTTGGGGACAACACGCCCACCCACGCTCTTAAACTTTTTTATTATCTTTTGATTGTCTGTGAGATTATTGCTCATCTTGTTTTTTTTCTTAGGAGGTTATGTCCATAAGCCATTGTATGAATACCGTCTTTTAGTATAATACGCTTATCATCATTTGCGCTAAGAGCTACCTTATTGACCGTTTCAGTATATAATTCATGCGCGTATGATCTGATAACGTTCATTGACCTTAGCACTTGACGAGAAAACAGCGTGTTTTTATAATCGTTGTGATAATGGTGTTTTCGATAACGCTCTTTTTTACCCCCTTACACTTTTTGTTTTCCTTTCCTTCATACATTTTACACGAATACAGTTTAGCTCTGAGTCCTACAAATCCCTCTATTTGTTTTCCAGCTGCCTCATCTTTGAACATTCCGAGAACCTTTTTGTTCACACCCGTTTTAATTCCGGAGGGGTGATCTTTTGGATACTCACTCGTATCAAACAGTCTTTCAACATCGTTTGAAATGTCTGCATAAAAATCTTTAGTTTTAATTTCGTAGACAAGACTGTCTGTGTCCGTAAACAATAGCTTTGCCTTTTGTCCATATTTAGCCTTGATGTAATTATAGTGAAACTCATACATTATTGTCTTGCTTAAGTCTAGAATAGACATTCCAAGATAAATGGGTTTGTTATAACATAACTTGGTTTTTCTCATATGTACAGCTATTAAATTTTCATCAAATATAGTTAAGCGGTCGAAATTAACCTTTGCAAGGAGCTTTTCCGCCTGTGTAATATTATTAACCAATCGGATATCAACAAGATTCTCGATGTTCTCCATTGTTTTTCCAAACACACTGTTGTTCATCAACTTGAAGAAGTCTTTTTCAAAGTTGTTAGTTGCAGCTGTTCGCAATTCAGTGTTCAAGTCGATATATGTTTTTAACCAAGGGCTTTCATCAAACTTAATTCCTCTGTGAATGTTGGTAACTCTGAGCCCTAGCTTTTCGTACTGCTGCAAGTTTTCATAATGTACTACATACTTGGTTTTGTTGTTCAAGTTTGGAATAAACTTTTTAACTTTTGATCCCTCAGGTATAATGTTTTCAGGGGCTAAAGGATAGTCATTATGAAGATCATGTAATTCATCAGGATATTCCAAGTCAACTTCTAAAATACACCCCTGTCCTTCTGTGCATGAAATGTTTTTCCAATCGTTAAGCTCATTTTCATTCATCCACTTAAACCCCCCGGTTGGAAGTGGCTTACTCATCGCGCACCCGTAGAGATTGTTAGCATCCAGATAAATGATAAACGATGAGTCTTTGCTTTCATCATAATCATCACCCATATACTTATTGTTTCCAATACCAAGACGCGTTGAAATTGTACTAACCCCACCTCGAATACCTTGCTTTAACATTAGCAACACGTCATAATCGTTTATAAGCTCAAGTTTTACCTTTGTCAACTTAAGACACGCATCCATAGATAGTCCTGGCGCTGTATAATACCATGCTGGATCTAGTTTATAGTATTTATTGCTAGCATCTCTGAAGTTTTCGAAAACGTCGGCTAGCAGCAAGACATCACTCTTTATGTAGAGTTCAAGGTAGTCTCTTATTGATTTACAGCCAAAAGCCTTCCATACTTTGTTTGCAAATTCATAATCATCATTACAAATAGCCTTACCCGTGAGCTTTGAGTAGAATGCTTCCTTTGGGGGTAATGACGTTTCTGCGAGTTTTTCAACAGAGCTCACATAATCATATGGAAAGATGCCCTTTTGTTTCAAGAGTGTAAACTCATTACCGCTATAGACCTTAGCCAATTCACGAAACTGATCATCGGTAAGATTTCCTGATAAAGCATCCAAACTCGATTGCATAAACCTATAGGTATCGATAAACCTAATATCACGATAAATAGGCTTTTCCTGTCCTTTTTTGTTTGTATACGTGTCAACAACAACCTTCTTACAGAACGAAATATACTTTTCCTCGTTATTTGGAATGCAGCTAATTTGTCCTCCAATACTTAACTTTTTAATAAATAGATGACAGTCATATCCAGAAAGATTGTGTAGTAATACAGGAATAAATTTAGGGATTTTATACCCTAAATTACACTTTGAATGTGCCGCTCCTCTAAACTTTCCAGTCAAGTGACAATGATCGCGAACCTTTGTATAGCTATCAGTGTTGCCTTCTAACCTAAACTCGCCTTCATCACCTTCGCATATATGACATGTGGTCGCAGCATCGTATTCAGCTTGATCATCTTTTGTGAATATCATTTCCTTGGAAAATTTAAATGTGTTGTAAATATCCTTAGTGGTTTGTTCAACAGAGTTAACAAATAATTGCGCGACATCATCTGTTTGATTCTTAGCTGAATACACAACAGGCTCTCGACTATACAATGAACCATTAGAGCATACTACGTGATAGCAAAACGCGCTAGGCGTATGCTTCTGGAACTTGTGTGTAAACGACGTCGCAGGATTCGGATTACAAGAACTAATAGGCTCGATAAACGATTCGAAGTCTGCATATATTACAAACGGAACCCTCATTGATCTACAGTAATGCTTGAAATACTCTGTGGTTCCCTCTGCTGGCATCACTATTTTCTGTGTGCTGTGTAATGAACAATATTCATTTTGTCTTTGAAGACCCTCAACTGTTCGATGACCTGTTAAGCACCTTTTACAATAATACATTTTATTGTGACCGGTTTCAGTTCGTCCCGAAGCTAATTTGTTAAAATTTTTAATCAAGCAATAATGTTTTGTTTTTCCATTTGAAATCAGCAATAAATCAATAGCCTTTTCACTTTTGTTTTTACTTATTATTAGTGGGTAAATATCCTTTTCTTTAGAATCATAACCGAATATATTGATGTTCAAGTTGTTGTTTCTTTCAAATTTACTTATTACATTTTCATCCACTGCAACTGGAAATTTAATACCATCCCAATTTAACGACTTTGCGTGTTCCTTTAATTGTTCGGTTATTCTTTCGGAATGTTTTAAAATAGGATTTAATGCTCTCGTGACGCACCACTTGAAACATTCGTCATCTTCATTCTTTATGTTAATAATTGCCTTTTTAGCAGGCAACTTTTTCGGCAATGGAATGTATGATTTACCTTTTAACGGCTTATACGTACCGGTGTTAATTTCCAGTCTAATGACGGACTTTAGCCTCCAATTGCTTCCCTTCATTTGAAAATTTGCAAACGATTCCAAAATCCTATCTACCATTTGGATAAATAATTCAGCAACATCAGTTCCCTCCAATACTATTTCAGTTCTCGAAACAAAGGGTATTTTTTCGATTACACCAGTTTCATGTTCCATAGAATGCCGCTCCATTTCACACACTAGCACTAGATTCATTTTTATTTGACGATGTTTGCTCATAAACTTTACAACTTCAGGTTTAACAATATCTAAAAATGTTGGAGCATCAGTTTTTTCAACCCCATCAATAACATATTGCCTTGCAAAACGTTTAAGTGCAGTTTTACTTTCTTTAATTACTATGGCACTTTCACTAATTTTAATATCACGTTCACTTCTTTGCTGCTTCTTATAGTAATTATTATAAATAGATTCGACTTCTGCTTTAAACGCATCAGCCTTTTCGCTTATCGCTTTCCTTAAAGGCTCTGGTGTATGTTTAATAATCCAATCATAGCTATTTTTTGCAGCTGTCTTTACAGGTTTAACAGCCCAATCATAGCTATTTTTTACAGCAGTCTTTACAGTCTTTACAGGTTTAACAGCCCAATTAAATAACCTATTTATCATAGTAGGTTTTTTAGCTGGTTCAGCCCTTGTATCCTCCCTCGCATTTTCCCATACATCATTATCCCTTGCATCCTCCCTTGCATTTTCCCATACATCATCATCACCCGAATCCTCATCGTTGCGTCTGCTCAGCCTCGCTATCAACTCAGCTTTTGTGAGCTTCGCATTTCCGCACAGACCCTGATCTTTTGCGGCTTTTTTCAACTCTTTTACAGTTTTGTTATTCATTTGATATATATTAAAAAATATTTAGGTCGATTCAATTTTTTTTAATAAGCATGTGTTTTGCTTATAAAAACATGACCTCATACCTCATTCCATTTACCACTTGTCCGTTGTTTCTCTTTTTTATATTACAACCAAGCGCTTTTATTGCTCGGTATTTTGAGTTATAGGTTGTTTCCTCTCCAGTTTCAACATTCGTTAACTTAACAATTACTTTAGGCGAAAAATGTATAGGTCTGCCTCGCGGTCTGTTTTCATTAGGTTCTGGTATAACAACATCTTCTCGTTTCCAATCTAGTCCGTTTTCCTTTGCAATCAACATTAACTCCATTATACTTTGATCAGTCGTAGCAGGAACGTCAATACTTTCTAGCATTTTAATTAATACTTTCTTTGTGTACTTCATTTTTTTTTATAAAAAATAAAAAATACTTAAGCTAATTTATTGTTTTGCTGCAGAAGGAATAGCACGATCTAAATTAGTAAATTAACATTCCATAGTATTCCTCTTATTCTTTGGGAACCCTCCTCCTCATCATCATCATCCTCCACCTCATCATCATCATCAACAGGAACCCGTTCAGCTAACCTTTGTAGGTATGCTACATATTCTTGCTCATCAGCCCTACGTTTCCTCATCCTTGTCCTCATCCTCGTCCTCATCCATGTCTTCATCCTCGTCCTCAACCTTATTAATCTCCTCATCCTCTCGTTTGTTGGCTAGTCTTCGCATGAATCTAGCACGGCAAAAACGTTCCCATCGCTCACGTTCCGCTGTCAAATACTGCTTAATTTCCTTTTCCTCCTCGTCCCTACGTTCCCTAAGTTCCCAGTGCAGCAGTGTCAAATATTCCTCCTTTTCAACCCTACGTTTTCATTTTTTATATAGTATTTTTTTTTTTTTTTTCGTCACTATATACATTTTAGATCCGTCAGAGGTAAATTTTATCATTTGGTCGGAAATAACAACTGCGTACGCTTCTGTTCCCGCTGGCACATTCTGGTGGAATGTTGCTTGGATTTGCATCTCTACCGATGCATATTTTAACCGCTCACTTTGTTTGCTGATATCAAACACCATAATAGGAAACAGGTCTTTGAAATCCGCCGGTGTAATGTTACTCTGTGTTACCAGCGGATCCATTCCATAAAACTTTTCGCTAAATCTAGCCGCTTCATAGTAAGCTCGTGAGAATTTTTGGTTTGGAAAAGATAAGTTGTAATCAGCCTCAGGGTATCGTTGATTGTTAACAGTCACGTACATGTTATGAAGATCGCAATGATCGAATATCGATGTATTTCCTGTTTGATTATTTCTGCGATTTGTTTGGAATCCTACCAAAATGTATCGCGGTTTTTCGGTTGGTGTTCTAACACTTAGTCTCCAGTTGAACGATGTAGAATGTGGCACTGTAATACTTTCGCAATGTCTAGACCTAAAAGGGACGGGTACTGTTACCTTTGCCTGAATGGATTTGTACAACTGAAACTTTTCCATATCTGCAGGTAAAATATGAGGCATAAACCATGACATTTTATCAAGGCTTACTTTACCCGCATCTTCGTCATTGTGTCTAAAGATGGCATCGTTGTCAGTTTTTCTAACAAGTGCTAGCGTATGTTTAAATCCATACACAATCTTGTCATAGTCATCACAAAAGCCGAAAATGTGTTTCAGAAAAACAACGAACGAAAATGTTCCCTTGGGGTTAGGCTTCTGAATAAGGTATGCCTGCCTGATTGCAAAGCCTGCGTTATCTGCAGCTGTTGTCGCCGTATCTTTAGTCCAAAGCTGATTGAGTCCTTGCGCTTTTGAAAAACCATCCGGATACTTTAGCATTCCAATCATGGTCGTAGCCTGTCCAGGATGATTCAACGATTCTATTTGTTGATCGGATAGCTTATACGTAATATTGGAAAACAAATGCATAAGCCCATTGTTTGTTAACGCTATTGCGTCATCGTTTGCGTATGCATCCCCATTAGCTTTAGTTAGTCTACCTTCAAGGGGTAGGTACGATTCCGCAGGATGAACAAATACATTACACAACCCGATATCGATAGTTTTGGTACCCGGCGAATTTAAATTCGTACCATTGACAGGCTCATACGCCTTAAACTCATATTTTTCAATGGATTCGTCAATAGGTGCAGCTTCCGTAAAATTTAATATTTCGCTCGACATTGTTGCTATTTTAATTAGAAAATAAAATAAAAAGTTCTTAAGCCAGACGAAGACCGGATCCTGTGTTCAACCTTTTTACAAGATCTTGAATTGATATTGCGTTTGCCCTTGCAGTACCTCTCTTCACCCCAACGCCGGAACCCGCAATCAAGTTGTTAATGTTTGTTGCTTTATTAGAACCCTTATTTACGAGAGACGCTAACGCGTCCCTCGATTCTTGCGTTATTTCGCGATTTTTTGGTGCATTATATCCATCAATCAAAGCTTTAGCTTTGGCTATAGCTACATCTTTTCCAACATCAATAGCTTTTAAACCAACTTCTTTTACAACCGACTTTCCGGCTTCGATAGCCGTTTTACCTATTTCTGTTTTCGATGCGCTACTCACTTTTGATGCCACCGTTTTTGCGACATTTGCAGCAGTTTTCGCAGCCGTTGATCCTACCATTCGCTTAAAGAAATTTGAGACGGTATCAAACATTCCAGAACCGCCGATAACGTATTTTTTTATATACCTTTGTTTAACAATCATTTTTTAAATACGTAACATTAATTTTTTATAATATTCTTTGTCTATTACCGCTTGTCTCACCAGTTCATCTGCTATGTCTATGATTTCATTTTTTACTCCAGTATTACCTGCATTATAACTATTAACTCGTAATGTAAGCATTTCAACGAGTCTGTTTGGATCAGAAGGCATTAACGCTATTCCTTCTCCTTTCTTCTTGAATAATGAACTTATTTTGTGTGTCTTTTTAGGTTTTAAATATGCTTCATAGATTGGTTTAATAATTTTTCTGTACTTTTCTCCAGAACATGATTTAACCTTTCCCGTGTCAGGATTCACAATAGCATTGGTGTTTAGTAAAATTGTTTTGTAGGAGTCAATGTCTTGTGAAGTATATTTATCGGAATCAGGATATTTCGATGTTATTAGCTCCCAAAGTCCTAGGGTTCCATTATATTTTGTTTCTCCAACAATTATATCATCTCCAGAGAGTTTTACCTCTGAATCTCCAATATAAAAAGCGCCACCTTTATCATACAGTCCAAATGTTTTATCGGTAAATTGTTTGCCTGCCATCGATCTCAAGTATTCAGTTGCTATTGAACCTAGTTCTATTAATGTTTCTTTCGGTCTTTTATCCTCTTCTGCTTGTATGCTTGGGTATTGAGGGAAAGTAATGGCATTTGGTGTTGTAGCTGCTAATGCTGCTGGCAGTGCTTGTATCGCACTTGACGTTGCTTCTTTTAACTCTCTTTGCGAATCGGTGATAGGTTTGTAAAGTTTTGTTAGTTCTCTGTGTTGATCAATGTCTCCTAGCTTTTCAGATAAAGAGTCTTGACGAATTTTATTTCTTAACATAAGATACTCATGCACCATGGAGTCCCTTTTTTCCGGATCTGTTATCTTGAAAAACGACATTTTTAAATAGAAATAATAATGTTTTTAAACGTGATTTAAAACGTAATTTTTGACGTGATTTTAGACGTGATTTTTAACGTGATTTTATACGTTAAAAATTACGTTGATTGAGAGGTGTTCGTCTGTTTTTCTCTCGATTTACTAAACATGTTTTGAAACGACAAAATTGCATCTTCACGTCCTTTCGCAATAAGGGACTGTTTTGTTTCCTCGTCTATACCTACTCTTATTTTAGATCTTATTTCTTCTTTCATCTGATTGAATTTGTCTAGTTCACTTAGAATCAGTGAGTATTCTTTATCGGAAATTTGATCGTCTGCCAATGCCTTTGATATAAGATCACTTATTGTGTTCAATTTTGCTTCTGCAAGTGTTTTTATTTTTTCGTGTTTTTCAGCTTTCATTAATAGCTTTTTATTGGTTTGACCTCCAATGATAGACAATAGTCCTATACCTATTGCAGCTCCCTCCATTGCTATTGCAACTGGTGCAGCAATGATTGTGCTCAATACTCCTATCCCCGCCGCACCTAGCACCATTGAAGAAACAACAAGAGCGTTGTCCACTCCTGCTATAACTCTCACTGCTCTGTGATACTTTTTAGACAAGTTTGCACGCTTGTCTCTTTCTGTGGCAATTTCTTTTTGAATTTCGTTTATCTTTTGAAGCCTGTATGACTGAGCAGTTCCTTCATCGCTAGTCGGTTCTGGAGCCGACGGAACGGCAACTGGTGGTAAAGATGGATATAATTTAGCGTTACTTGCATACGTATCGTATGCGTTACATTTAGAATCTTTGTACTCCATTTTTATATTTGAAAAGATATTTTTTAAAGCAACTGATGTGTAACAAAGCATAAAGATTCACCTTCAACAATATCAACTGCAACGTTGGAGTTGTTTTGAATTGTAACAATTATGTCGTCAACAGATTCAGCAATAATTCCATCTTGTAAACTACATCTCTTTTCCTTTAAACTTTGTTTGAGCGATACCGAACAAACACCTTGAAATAGCCGTAAACCTATTTTTAATTTAATAGGAAGTGCTGCTTTCGGTTGAATAGTGAGCGATTGCTGCATCGAAATACTCCATTTACCATACAGTGGTTTTGCAGGATGTGCAAGATTCTCGTGTGGCAGCCATTTAACTGACGCTGGTGTTGGTCGTTTATGCTTGTGGATAAATTTGTGAATTGGCATACTATGTCTTTGCATTTTTATATATGTGAATATTTTTTATAAAAGCATCCCTAGTATTGGAATACTGCTAAATGGTGAATTCGGTCCTAGTAGCAATCCTGATCCTGCTCTCATGTACATTCCTTTTCCAGATTTAAGATACAGCCCCTGTCCTAACGAACTACCTTTCTTCCACGGAGCTAAATACAATCCTTTACCTGCTTGTATTACTTTACAACCGCTTCCGTTTTTCTTTAAATACAAAACACCCGATCCACTAATTTTGTCGACAACTTTACTACCGGTTGCGGCTCCAACGCCGGTTAGCAAACCGGTTGCAAGTCCTGGTAAAACGCTTGACATAAGAAACTTACCCGCGGTAGCCAACATCGGCAAAATAGCTCCAATAAATCCCCCTTCAACTGTTTTGTTGTGTTCTATTTGTGTTTTTGACATTTTAATCGTCACTCCTTTACCACTTTGGTACGCTTTTGTCATTTTGTTAATCTGTGCTTGAGTGAGGGCTAGCACGTGTTCTCCAGATAAATCCTCGTGTGATAGGCGAATAGACACGGGAGCTCCTGAAACGAAACGACTCATTTTATATATGATTTAAAAAAACTTTTTTACTTTTCTTTTATATGAAATTTAATAAAAAGATTTTCACCACGCAAATTTATAAGTTTTCCGTTCTGGTCAGTGAGTTTTGTCTCAATTGACGAAATTGTCGACAAATTAACAGGTAAATAAACCAAATTAACTGGTGTTTCCATAATTTTATACCCAGGTGGAACCGATGGGAAAAAGCTGTATATTACGTTTTCAGTCGAATTGTTAACATATGATGAGCTAATTATATCACTAGTTACTTTCAAGCTACTAATACATAATATATTGACAATATTTTCTGCCTCATTATATCCTGATGAGTATATTTCTGCATTAAAACCCAATACCGTTCTTATAGAGTTTGCAGGTGTAAAGTCTATTTTATAATCTGGTGCTATATTTAGTACTGTTCTGAGTGTGTTGTCGTTCGGCTCTAGGGTTATATCGTACTCGTCCGAGTCAGATTTGTAATGATTATTCTCCTTCATTCTTCGTTGAATGTAATCGCCTATATCATCCAATTCGTATGAACCTTCGGGAATATTTATATCATACCAATCATCTCCGTTGTTAGGGCTATAGCGAAAGTTATTGTTTGAAGAGTCTATATTTGGAAATGAATAGTAGGTCTCCAAACTAACTAAGGCCATTTCATATGTTTTGTCTACATCTAGTTGAATTGGTGGTCCTAAAGAAGTACAAATTCTTGAGCTATTACCATGCAATATAATGTGAAAAGAATTTTTCGAACCGGTATTAATTCTAATTTGTTTTATTTCCGCTAACATTTGTTCTTGTACTCGTTCCATTTTATATATATATTTTTTTATTAGTGAGATATGTAAAAATAGTCAAATCCTGATCTATACTTACCATTATTTTTTTTACTAGTAAGATCTATAACAGCAAATCCATGAGGACGGTCCCAGGCTACTTTACAAAAATTTCTAAATTCTTCTTTTGACATATCAGTTGAAACGTGATCGTTGTAGATGTGATTAGTATTTTTCATGTCCTGTGGAAACAAACACATAAAGTTTGCATTTTCACGTATTGTTTGTCTTGGAAGTTTAAAGTAGTTTTGTGCGAGATAAAAGCAGTCTACATTGCTGTGGCGTCCTCTTATGTAATAAGTTTCACATTTGTTTTGTTTTTCCAACTGAAGGTCGTCAAAAATCATTAAATTCTTTTTAGAGCTATTCAAGTCTCTAGGATCAGGTACATCATCAGACGTTTCAAAAAACTTACATTCAATATCAGCTGGCTTATCTAAACTTTTAGCAATTAATTCAACTAAAAGAGCTGGTGAAACGTCATTCTCTATTATATAGTCTTGTTCGGCAAACAATTTCAGAATCTCTTCTTTAGGCAGCTTTTCTTCAAACGCTTTCTTAATAATTCTGTACTCCGGCTGAAATAGCGACTTGCCAAAAACTTGCAAGTTGTTGTAGTCTAACCATCCTGGTCGTAGTAAAAGGTTTAACAATAGTATAGTTTTTCCGCATCCGCTTTTACCAATAATAAGACCTCGTATTGATCTCGGTAAAAGTCTACTGTTGCATCTTTTTGAAATATCATCATTCCAAGAAAGATCTGTAACTTCCATTTTTAAATATAAATTATTTTTTCATAAAAAAATGTATTGTGTAAAGTGCAAAAGCAAAACTGAAACGGTTGATGTAAAAAATCTTGTCAGTAAGAACAATAAACCAATGCTTCGCGGAAAGTGCTCCGTTTGCGGTTGTGTTAAAACACAGTTTGTAAAAATGCATACTAAAACTGGCGGAGACTTGGTTTCGACGTTGAATAAGGTGACGAGTAAAGTCAAGCTTCCGTGGGCTAAATTTCCCGGTGAAATGCATATTCCAGGAATGAACTTTGCAGGACCTGGAACTAATTTAAACGAGAGATTAACTTCAACTGGCGCATATAAAGACTGGAGTAAACCAGTTGATCGAGTTGATAATGCCGCATACCTTCATGATTTAGCTTACCAACACTTTCCAGATACAGCAGGTAGAAACGTAGCTGATCAAATTATGCTTGAACAAATGGATGCTATTAAAGACCCAACACTCCGTGAAAAAATTGAGCGTAGTATAATAGAGCCGATAATATCTAACAAGGCAAAGTTTGGGTTGGGTTATAATGGGAAAAAAAAGTCGTGGCTAAAGAAATAAAATGGTCTGATCAGCTCGCAGTCGAACTGCATAGACCCGTTGTAAAACGTTTTAGAAAAAGAATAGTCGTTGCCCATGGCATTGATAACATATGGGCTGCGGATTTAGTTGACATGCAAGCTTTTGCTAAGTTTAATAATGGTGTAAAATACTTGCTAACAGTTATTGATGTATTTTCAAAATATGGATGGATTGTTCCATTAAAGAGTAAAACCGGAGTTGAGGTTGCTGAAGCATTTAACAAAATATTTAAAAACAGACAACCTCAAAAGTTGTGGGTTGATAAAGGAAAGGAGTTCTACAATAAAAACGTTATGGCGTTGGGAGTCAAGTTGTATTCCACAGAAAACGAAGAGAAAAGTTCCGTGGTAGAGCGATGGAACAGAACAATGAAGGAAAAAATGTTCAAATACTTTTCAGCCAACTCTACCAAAAAATATGTTGATGTCTTAGATGAAATGGTCAATGACTATAACAACACAAAGCATTCATCAATCAAAATGACACCTGATGATGCTAGTGATAAAAAAAAGGAAAGTGTTGTTTGGGTAAATTTGTACTCCAAACACCCACAAAAGTACGGTAAGCCAATATTTGAAGTCGGCGATAAGGTAAGAATAACTAAGAAAAAGGGAATATTTGAAAAAGGATATACACCGAGATGGACTGAGGAGGTGTTTACAGTGTCACAAGTTCAATATACAGATCCGCCAACGTATAAAATCACTGATTATAATGATAAGGAAATACAGGGTACGTTTTATGAACAAGAACTTCAAAAAACAAGTCAAGAAGTATATAGAATAGAAAAAGTTATTAGAAAACGCGGGGACAAGTCGTTAGTCAAGTGGCTTGGATATCCCGAATCGTTTAATTCATGGGTTGACAATAAAAACCTAATAAACTTGTAATAGTCATTTTCATACCCAAGTGAGGGTTTGGAAATGGACCTTAATCCTTTTTAAAATCTACTAAATCCATAACACGTTCATCATAAATCCAACTGTTTTTAACAGGTTTATGGCTTTTGCATATTTTGCAATTAAATAATTTTTGTGTAAATTTTAAGTCTTGTAAAAATGTATTTAGATGCTCATTTGGTGGTGGATTTTCAATTTGCTGAATACGCCGTTGAATCAATTCTTGTACCGTTTTGTCATCCATTTTATAAAGTAAAAAAAAATACTATAGTCATTTTCATTTTATTTTTATTTTTGTAAAATGCACGAACAATGGTAGTGGTCAAAAGTCCTCGAGCCGCCGCGTTTGCGAATGGGATGCTGCCCCGAGCTTGACTTTTCGGAAATATGAAAAAGATATTATTTATATATAGAATTTCCTGGGACACGGAAGGATATATAATATCTTGAAAAAGATATTATACATTTATATATAGAATTTCCTGGGACACGGAAGGAAAACGGAAGGGAAACGGTTCTGTCCCAGAAGCCTAGTTTCCCCTCTACTTGTTCTTTACGACCTTTGAATGTTTTGTTCAACAAAATGAAAATTTGTTATTTCTCTGTTTTCGCATTTGTCTGATCATTATATGATAAACGCGATACAAATTAAGTATTTATACTTATGTTTAAATGATTTATTATTAAAACGGTCCAATGGCAATAACGTGCGGAGTGCTAATCACACTATTTAAAATTCAAAATGTTTTGTTTTGGTAAAACAAATTGAATCGCGTGTGTAGAACAATATAACACAGTTTCTCTGCAAAGCATTTATATACATAACCGAACAGAACATTTATTGGCACTGAAACTTTATACATATATCATTGCTTAGTGTCTTATTTGCACTAATAGTGTTTTCAAAATCAACTTCATCTGATAACTAAACAATTCATGAATTTGGTAGTAAATACGGCAAGAAATAACAAACCTGCATGAGTTCATGGTTCATAAGGCATTTTACGGTATTTGTCTAATTAGACAAATATCCTAATTGTCATAAATGTTTGCTTTATGTTTATTGGCTGTATTCGCCAAGGTTGTAAAGGTGTGTTCCAGACATCAATTAATTAGTATACAATGTTATAATGAATGACTTTTAAACGCGTTCTCAAAGACGTTTGTTATATGATGATTTTGCACTAGGTTTCCTTCTTCTGAAAATGCTATCTGAAACTTTTCTGCATGCAAACTGACACCTAGCAAAATGGTTTCTTGTACATAGTTTTCTTAAAGAGGACGATACATTTGGCATTTGGTTAAATTAAATACAAAATAAGTTTGTAAACATACAATGGTGTATTTGCATGCGATAAAAACATCTCATCGTTCAGGACAATAATATTTTAGCGCACACTACTACTCAAAAAGTAATAATTTTAAAACAGTTTTTCAAATCAATGGAGCCAGTAATGCTATATTACCGTTTGTTAATACATATTTATTTATTCACTACTGACGGACTGGTCTCTACGTTCTCGTTTTTAAAAGAAAGTTTTGCTGCTAAAGTCATAAATCACTCTCGGTTTCTGTTATTATGCTATCATGTAAACAATATTAATTCCTCTTGCATAATAAGCACATGGCTTGAGGACAATATTATTTATTACCATATGTTGACACGTACTCACGTTTTCGCTATACAAATGATATTGTACAGATTTTCAAACTTAATAGTTGCACTTTTGTTTATGTCAAGCTTATAAAACATTCATATCTTGAGGCGTTAACTCATTTAGACTACTGTGGTACACTATAATCAGCGTGATATAATTATAATTATTATTGGGTTCAAATACTCGCACGCAATGTTACATTATATGTATTTAACAAAGTCCAGCCTATTCAATGTTACACATTACAAATTTATGTTGATTAATTCGATAATTATTATGATAAGCATGAGTGGTCTATGCGGATTGATCCAATATGGAATACGCATAATAATTTGGTATGCAATACATTACATATTATTGTTCAAAACGCGTATTGTTGTACGCTCAATAAATACACATAAAACATACACGCGATAAAAGAACGTAGTATTAATAATCGATACAAAACAGAAACACCAGAATAGAAAATCATTATTTGAAAATATATATTCCACAAACATAAGATGTAAAAATAAACAGCTAATGAAACCTTTGGAACTTGTTACAATGGAGTTACGGGTGAACACACAGTAATTAAAATAATGTTTGTAAGCCAGCAATAGTTTCCTGCAAAAGTAATTATATTCGCCACAACCATTGGGTCTGCGACTGCACATACCTGCTTATTCGTTCGTTTTGAATAGTTCGGAGGTCAGTGACAAATATTCTTTCATACATTCCATCAATCACATATATGAATTGATTAATGTATATATCGAAGACGCAAACGTGCAGCATATGATTATAACCATTCTCTCATGGATAAGTGTTGTGTTGTAATTCAATATAGCTAAGTTAAACATTTAACAATAGGTCACATAGTTTTATGTTTTGCAACACTCTAATATTTACATTTTTTGCAATTGTTTCCATGTTTTCTAAGTCAATTTCTGTGTAACTGTGTTTTGATAATTTCACGCGCTATTAAAGACCGGACATTTTGTAAAAGCAACCAGTACTGCAGGAAAGATTGCATACATCGTGAACGCCATGAAACTACAGACACGAAATAATGGATTTATCAGCAAAATATATGTTCTTTTTAACGTTGCTTGTAACGACAAATCTTTCAGTTGGGAATGTATACACTTGTTTAAGCGTACGGTTCAGTACCAAGACTATATCTTTTGGGATCTGAGGATCTGTATTAACTGTATTATTTAGTAGCGGGACATCACAGTTAATAGCATGGTTATATATTATATCTTGTCTGCACACATCGATCAGCATACTATTTTGTTTTTGTTTTAGTTTCTTGTGACCGATTGCATAAAAAGCACGTTTGAAAAAGTATTTCTTGTAGCATGCTTGTCATGATTATAAATGCTATTTATTTCACAAAAAAGTCTGTATTGAAGTATGACATCTGTTAATTACTTACCCATAGACAACATGCATAGATTAGTGTTTTTAATTAGTATGCACGTTCGCATACCTAGACATTTCAACTGGAAAATATATATCTGTACAGAACCTTTATCTTATATTTTGTATAGCAGATGTTTGTTGATTTACCTCTATTGTTCATACAAACAGGTTTCAGCGACCAAAACAGAAACAATAAAAATTATATCCGTTAACTACCTAAATAACGATATACATGTATTCCCATTTAATGCACACAAACTATATTTGAAATCATATGTCTTGTTTTATGCAAAATATGCTTTGAACAATCGTTTGTATATTATGTACAAAAATATTAAACCAAATCAAATTTTAAATCGAGTTTTCTGAATAATTACTGTTAGTTTGCGCAATTATAGGACACTATCGATGTTAAAATCTACTCACTACTCCCAACAGAGTCAAAACATTTGTTCCCTTGTGCAAACAAATTAAAGATGTTCAATACTCAATCATTATAACTAAATCGAATCACGATCAACAAGCTTACTTTGTATGTGCTTTCTGGATTAATCTGCCATTACAGGACTTACAAACTAATTCTATCAAGTGTACCATATAAGTTTACAATAGTTAAACAATATAGATTCAGCAGCCTAACATGTACATAATAATTAATGCAATATTCCGTTATGTTTTACTCTAAATACTGATCGTGTGTTTAAGTAATTTGAAATGCCATTTGATAAAATGTATGCTATACTTTAACAACCGTAAGTAATTTGACGTTTTTTATTCTCGTCAATAACATGTTCACTTTTGTCTTAATACTGGTTGTTGTTGTTTGTGTAGGGTTTACCGAAATATTCAAGTATATATGGACTTGCTAATGAATTTATATAACAAATACGCACGGATAATAGTCACAAGTAATGGCTTACACAAAGTGAACAAGTTTGTACTTTTCCTGCAAAGATATTTAAAAACAATTTTTTTACATCCACTAGTTATGTGGTTCTTGAGCGTTCAAACGATGCACTATAATCCTATGACATAGACCAATGGATTGCTTTGAACTATTATTCTCCAGATTTGCTTTCATTTAAAATGCTTACTTTGTCAAGTTTCTAGTAATTTTACTCATTTATCAATTATTTTGTGTGGACTTTTTTTTTCTTTTCATCATTTTCGTTAAGTAAATATAATGGCTCTGCAAGTTTGTTAATCGATGGGTTTTTTTTTAAACAATAACCACGCAATGCAATGTTGTATATACTAAACTTCAGCAGGCTTTTTAACTCTCTTTTAAATTAGTTCATTGTGGATGTATTTAAGATAATATACTACAATAAATGCAATTCATAACATATATTGATATGTGTTAACAATTTTATATTACTTTATATTGAAAACAGTCTTCAACAGTGTGGATTGTACATGTCCATTGCACGAAAGTGATCGGGTGTCAATGAAATATTAATTACAAATGTTTATTAGTAGAGATATGTAATGAGTTATGCAAATAATTCAATTTACATGTTCATGGTTGCTACATAGTGTGATCTTTATAACACTCGTGAAGCTTGACAGGTCAAATCATGTATTGATACAAATTCTTTTGGAGTTCTATGGATGATAGTCTTACATTTTCCTGACGATGCGAACACAATAACATCTGCGTTTCTTTCTATTGTTCACCGTTAACAACAACGATTGAAGATTTATTGTTTGCTGAATGCATTTTAAAAACTCACTTCTTGACTTTGTTATTATTATTATCCTTTGGAAAGTACCATGTAAGAAAGAAGTTTATAATTATGACAGATGTTAACAAGGGTTCTTTAGCGAAATAAATAACGATTACTGTATAATGCCCACCGAGTCATGGACAGAAATGTGCGACTGTTGCCAAACATGGACATCGATCTTGTATTCTATTTAATGGAAACAAATATATGTGGAAAGCATGGTGATGGTTTAATGAGAAGTGAATAAAATGCGAGAGCTAAATTTCCCTTTTTGTATAAACAAACGGCTAGACGCTTGCAGCGTCTAGAGCGATATAGACTAATGCCTCCATGTAAGGTCAGTAAACTTTCTAAAAAAAAATAACAGATTATTCAATGAAAACAGTTTTAGAATGTTAGCGAAAATATCGATGTTCGAATGTGTTGTATTCGTAAGCTGCCATAAATCTGCAGTTCTTGAACTGAATTGGTTTGGTATCGTGTGTTGCCCACATTGACAACACAAACGTCCAAAAAATGAAAATGAAGAAAATGATATTTTGTTGTTGTTTTGTTTGTTTTGTGGTTGTCGTTGCTGGCTTGTTTTGGTTCCAACAACACAAAACAAATTGGTTTCGTTTAGTTAGAAATCGCACAAGAGCCTTCAATAACTTTTTACTGAGTTTACATTCTGCGAAATAAATGTCATATCATAAACGAGTTCAACTAAAGCATCCATTACTTAATCAACTGTAATATATATATTTTGACTTTGCATTGAATATATTTTATACCAAGTTTGAAAGTTGTATAACGTGAACGTAGTTTAGAAACTTAAGATTACCTGTATGATTCTTACAGTTAACACGCAAGCCTTAGAAATGGATTTCAATAAACAATTAAAGCAACTTGGACCACTTTTAAGGTAGATAAACATGTATGTCGTAATCAGTTTAACATACGATTACATGGCTGAGTATACGCAAACACCATGAGCGGTTATTTTGTTTTCTAAAATTGAACAAATAAACGTCTGTGACACTAAATAATACGATATTGTATGTTAAACATTTTGTTCTGGATTGATTACCAATGATTAATGTTTGATCACACATTCTGTTTCTGTGCTGGCCGTGTGAATTGAGCAAGCTGTCGTAAACAGCAATAACCACAATATAAATTTAAGTAATATATTATTAGTAGTAGTATTATTGTATTATTATAATTAATCGACGACAGCGTCACCTGATAATAACTAATTTTTATCAATAAGTCAACATAAAACGTACATTTTAATAATTGTCTACTACATGTTTACTTTTCTACTGGTCTATGATGAACAGAAACGAGCACTGAATCGCAAAAACGGCATTAAAAGAATAGCTGTCAAGAGTGTGTGATTTACCGAAGAAATACATAATTTATATGTATTATGTTAGTTTATTAAGTTGCAGGGGTACCAATTGTACCAATGCCGTATTCATTCAAAGTAAAAATGTATGCATCCAAAATGTAGTTTGGAATATTCAATGGTTGCTCAATGAATGCTTTTCTGAAACATTTATCATCTTGAACAACTAACAACGGCCACGGGAAACCGAAATTACCCAAACTTAAGTTCCTTTTTTCTTTTAAGATATTCATATATCAGCTGACGTTTGTAATACAATTCTTTTGTCATCATTAAATGATGGTTTTTATATAATATTAAAAAAAATCTTTTTTTGTTCCAAATCACCTTTTTGTATTGAACTTTTCTTTTTTTCCAATGATACTTTTATGTTTGTGTTGGTATTTTCCCATGAGTTTTTTTCCTATATACAAATGGGATAAAGTCGATAGCTAACGTACAAAATAAAATGAACATCCCATTTAAGCAGTGAACGAAATCCCCTTTTAAAACATTCCTATCAGAAAATTAGATAACGAGAAGCCCCGTCCGTGGCAAAATGCAAACTTCCCCTGTGGCGTCTAACTTTGCTAACTAAATTCATAGTGAAAATTTCGCATTTTGTAATCAAAAATCACCTATTAGTAGAACATATGATTTTTATTGCTGACTTTTTATCTCAAAAAGGAAAATATTAAAGGAAAAGGGTAGTAACGTTATCGAAATTTCGGTTTCGCAAAGTCAAGTTGGTCGTTTTACCATAAATAAAGATAGTTGGTATTGATGCTTCTATTAGGTTATCACTTACATGTTAAGTCGTATGCATTTTATCACGAGGGTCAGTATATATACATGGTTTCTTCTGTCATTACGTGATGAAAGTTTCATAATAGGACAAATGGATGTGATGATGGTGGTGGAAGAAGTAGAAGTAGGAAACACGCATATGCTATTAAACAACATTTAAAGATCTGTTAACGTAACCGCTATTTGAATTTCGTTAGATAATTTATGCAAATTAAGAAGAAAAGCTCTCTCTTTGCTCTACCTTATTTACAAATAGTATACAAGTTCGAAGAAAGTAATAATAAACAGTTTGTATAGCAAGTGTTATTATGTTTCACATGAAGAACACAAAAAAAGCATTTTGCAAATAAGACAACAAACGCATGTACTTTATTACAGGTAAAACAACTATAAACTGACTAATATTTCTCATTTATGTTTAGCTAAACTATAACCAATGACAGCATGCCTTTACAATCATGCATGACAAATCTTTCGTCAGTCCAGCCTGAGCAATAGCTTATACAAAGCTATGTATGCAAACCTTGATAAATGTATATAGAGCCCAGATGTTCCATCGATTCCGAAGTAGGTCGATACTTTTCCAACTTTTTTTCCTCCCGAAAGACATGTGAATCTACCACGAGAATATTTATATTTCTAGCACGGCGATTTATTATGTCAAATACAATCTTATCTACAATATAGAATATTGGTATTCGTTTCAATATATTATACATTTTTTTATTCTATGTCAGTATATCGCAATATCTTGCTGTATATGAATCATTTCAATCAAGCGGACTTTTTAACCATAAGTTGGGGACAATTCGTGACTCCATGTAATAAATGAGATGTGTTGGCTACAAAGAATTGAAAGTCGGGCCACTCTATGTCAATATCAAAGAACAGTCTAAATACACTATAAAAAAGGAATTTATGTATATTTGTATCGAAATCTATAACATCTAATTGTAATATCCGTAAAAAAACAGTAAAATGATTTTACTGTACAAATAGCTAGACATATCTTATTGTTTTAACGCAAAATAACTTTATTGTTATTTGTGTGGTGGATTTCAAGCAATAAGCTGGTCTTTGTGCTCGATTTTTCACATTCAGTGATTTAATGTACCCGGGGTACGTACGGTAAATTTACTAAAAGGTATCCAAGAGTATGACCGGTTGCCTTTATTTTCCGTCAAATGTTAAGATAAAAATATGCTTTTACTCAACCCTTTGAAAACGCATCAACGTGCAATTAAGTTTTGGAAACGTTTGCACTTAATGTACATGTTGCCATTTGACAGTGTTATATTCACCATGCAAATGATAGGTAGAACGCAGTTACCACCCTGCAGTGACTGACTCTTCTTACGCAGTCTCCGAGCACTACACTGTAATAATAATCGATCTACCCGATTGGGTACTGTAAGCTTTATTACATGTATATGCGACTGAACGATACTTATTTATATATGTTATATATGCGATTAGAAATTATTCCCCTTCCTTAGAAGTATAATAATTTAAAGATGCTGGTGGCAATTAATTCACACCTGGTTTGACCAAGAAATAGTTGTGCTCAATTTGATATGGGTTCAAGAATACAGCAAGCAGTACATCCCACATAAGTTGTTCTTAAATAGGTTTCGAACTTAATATATCAATAAGTTGCATGTTCATCGTGTACATCAGAGTAGTACTGTACTCACGAGGTTATCAATTTGTCAAACAAATTTAGTTTTGACAATTCAAAACCCTTTTCAAAAAAGTTTATCGTAATGCTTGAACGTGTTGTTTGCTTTTCTTGATGTGATGAAGAAAGATTTGGATAAGATTGGCCAGCTTGTAACAAAACATCCAAGACAGGCAATTTAAAAGACGGCTAATACGGAATAAGTATTAAATATAATTAGTTTGAGGTATGCATGCACGTTAATATATTCCTAATTCGATTCCGATTTGCATTAACTGAAATGTAAATACGTACCTAACGATGCATCTTGTTTTGATATATACTTGGACATTTAAAATGATGTGTCTCTGAACTGTATTAGTTTTGATGACAACAATAATGTGCTGAAACTAAACCTCTTGTTGATAGACAAATGAGAATATGCCAGCCTATATTAAAGCATCTAAAATATATAAATCTAAGATTGCACATTAAAACAATCAAAATAAGTAGCGAGTATTAATAAATTAGTATGCTAATAATATATATATGTAGAACAATGAAGAGTATTTACTAATTATATGTAATATTGTTTATTGTAAGATTTAAAGCAATTAATTGTATTTATGTATACCAATCTTACATTTAAACATTATTTAAGTTATAATTATTATAAAGATATCTTATCAAAATTGATTATCTTGCTTCCTTTCTAAGGTAGCAAATAAGTTTAAACATTTTAGATATGTAAACTAATTTTAAAACAGTAATGTTGAGGGTAGTTAATCGTTTTATTTCGGTTGCTAGGTTACCATATTTATCTTTTAGCAAACGGCTCAAGCTTAAATGGCATCACTTTGAGGTTAACAGAAGGTCAGGACAACCGACAAAATGCCATGCGACGACAAAATGTAATATACCATGGTTGTTACACAGTATATGCTTTTTCCTGAAGGATATTAGTTTCTTTACATTTCGCAATACCGCAAACAGAACTTAACACGTTAATTATTTCGGTGTCTTTTTCGTTAATGTATGAAAACCAAATACTCTATTTCTAAGGAATTTAATTCGTACGATAACGTTTGGTTCTTTAGCTAAATAGTTTACATATCGTTTGAAGCCCCGATGTTTTGCACTGACCGTTCCAGGACGTCGACCCATGATCCAATCTTTTATGTTTATTATATATTGTGTTGCATGTGTTATTCTGTATTGTGTAGGCAGTTGGTCTTTAAAAAGTAGAGTAACGGATGGAAAATAATAATTGATCTCCTGTTAACAGAAACGGAGTTATTTATGCATTTGATAAGCATTTGGGTATGTTAAGTAGTTGACTGATTTTTCAATTATGAATTCAACATATACATATTTCACTGAATAATTCAATTATTACAGGAAACAAAATTAAATTGACTAGTGGTATAAATCGATGATGTTGGAAAAAATTATAGTAAATATTCACTGAAGTACGGTGAAATAAAGGGGACAAAGGATATATTTTATTTAACGGTCTCTCTGACGTGCACTCGCGATAGCTATAATGTTCGCACAGGCTAGCAACGACGTGCGCACGCAATATCTATAACGTACGCACGCGATAGCTTTGACCTGCGCAAGTCATAGATGACCAATCAGAATAGGTATCAGATAAGAATAGGTAGCGCGTGCGAGAGTGTTATTTCCACAATACCTGCGTGGGTTCTTGGCTGCACATTAAGAACAATCACTCTTGCATAAAAAATGTTCTTTATCGAACATGAACAAACATGTTGCACAGGCAGTAATTTGCTAGTTCTAACTAACTGGAGAACACTTATAGTTACGTTATGTAACTATAACGTAAGTATTATGTCAATAAGAAAAACTGATTTGTAAACATAGTAACTTATAGAAATATTGGTTATTTACCTTCCTTAAAAATGCAAATAGGCCTAAACTATCATTTGCCAATGAACTTCGCATTTGGATACTGAATAACTCACATTTACGTGAACCCCCATTTACGAAACTGCCCCATAGGGGACCTGTACATTACTGGAAGAAGAAGATTTCTACATATCTGTTGACATGTTTCTAAATGTTCATTGCTGGAATAAAGTGTTGGCACTAGTGTGTTCATTTTAATATAACATCGTCCATTGAACACAAGATTATCGTAGATCCCGAAGTGTCTCATCTGAAGCCACTGACTCATGGTTTGCGTATTCACTTACATGACTCCTTTGTAACCTCGTAACTAATAGGAACCAAGATCGGCGAAGCTCTAAGAATCCTTATAATGTTTTGTACATCTTAACACACGTACTTATGCAACACTTTGACAAGCATTATCATGAAAGCGTAACGGCTTAAAATCTTAAAGAAATATTCATCAATTAATAGTGCTTAGATAAATTGTTACGGTTGAAAGGTGATACTGCAATGTTAAGAATTGAGAAAACATCTAAACGCACGCACTACACGTGCAACGTGACCTATTGGACAATTTTTAAAATTCCAAACCTTAGTTACAGGATATTGCGTAAATTAAAGAATTCCATTACGGCGATGTAAATTATGTTATTTACATAAATGTACTTTACTAAAACACTTATTACATTTATCAACTACTGTAATATTAAAATATGAGAAATGTGATTGTAACAAACTAGCACAATGGCAGAAATGATAAAAACCCAAGCGGGTATCGAACTCATAACTCAAAACGTAACGACATTTCGATCGGAAGACAAAGAATGACAGCTTACGCTCAAATGACATTATCAGCAATACATATATCGGGCCTGCTGGGGCAAAATAGAGAAATTGCTTTTGGTAAGGAGATAGTTTTCAAACAGATCTTTTAGAAATATCTCGACATTGGAACTATTCTATTAAACGGTCTCTATGACGTGCGCACGTCATAGCTTTCACGTGCACACGTCATAGCTATGGCGTTAAATAAAATAGTTCCTATGTCCCCTCTTTGTCTAAGTCTTAACGACATTAAATCACACTATGCCTTACCGGGATGATGATGCACGTTGGAGCCGAAAGACGTCTGTCAATATATCAAGATATCATAATACGACCGGGAGTGCATGTGAACAAATTTAGGGACAAAATACATTTTAATCAGGGCGTTTACTTATTTGAGCAATTTTATGACGTAGTTTAAACACAAAACGAAGGTAATGACATACGATTTATAAATCTCTTTAGCAAAGATATAACTATTTATAGAGTAACACCACCTTATTAAGTGTCAACCAATTGTGAAATTGTGAAACAACTTCATTGTGAAATGGTTTACTAACGTATGGTAAAACTAAATTATCTCATGTAAATGTTTAGAAGTATTCCCATATTTTGAACAGATTGTGTTGTGTACTGTAGTTAACTGGTTATTCAATCATACAGGAAACTAAACGATCATCTATTAGAACTGTAATCGTATTGGTAAAATCGATGAGTATTCAATAATTATATTGGAAGATGTTGCCAGCAACAAAATATTGAATTTTGTCCCATAATTGCCAAAGTCGAACACACACAATTGAAATTCAAAATATAATTTCTAGACGCTCAAGCATTCAATAACCCGAGGCAACGTTTGCAATATCTTGATGTGATGTAGTAACAGGACAAACGACTGCTTTTGAGACACAATAGTTGGATCAAATAAATTATTCATGAGCTTTCATTCTTCGACGATTTTTCTAAGTGGTTTGCAACAAAGCGAGTACTATACAATTTTTAATGTTAGGAAAAAAAAAAGCAATTATATGTATGTTTTTTCGCTTTTTATTTCAAACGTTATGGACTATCGTATTTACAATGAATTACTTACCATTATGTGTGTTTATATAAAACAACCATTTGTGTTTTTCCTTTTCTATCATTTGCCGTAACAATTTCCGATACATTAATTACATTAGATTTTGTTAGGTCGTTAGTATGCATTAATTGGAGATTAAAATGCTTGTAAAATCAATCTTTCATTAATATATAAATCAGCTAATTTAACTTACTTAAATACACGGGAAATGCATTTTTAATAAAAGTATTATAGTCTAAGTATTAAGATATGTACTATATTTTTTTATGATTCGTTTGAACAATGATATGGTGTTAAACTACAAAACAAACTGTTTTATATCATGGTACAGAACTTCATGATGATGAGAATGAAAATGATGATAAAGACGAGGAATGAGAAGAAGAGGAATAAGAAGAAGATGAAGAAGAAATAGAAAAATATGATAATAATAATGATGATGATGATGCTAGTGATAATGATGATGATGATGATGATGATGATGATGATGATGATGATGATGATGATGATGATGATGATGATGATGATATTGGTGATGATGATGATGATGATGATGATGATGATGATGATGATGATGATGATGATGATGATGATGATGATGATGATGATGATGATGATGATGATGATGATGATGATGATGATGATGATGATGATAGTGATGATGATGATGATGATGATGATGATGATGATGATGATGATGATGATGATGATGATGATGATGATGATGATGATGATGATGATGATGATGATAATGATGATGATGATGATGATGATGATGATGATGATGATGATGATGACCAGGACGACGACGAAGATAATAATGATGATAATGCTGCTGATACTTCCTCGTCTGCTGATGATGATAATGATGATGTCAATGAAGATCGATGATGATGATGATGATGATGATGATGATGATGATGATGATGATGATGATGATGATGATGATGATGATGATGATGATGATGATGATGATGATGATGATGATGATGATGATGACGATGATCATGATGATCATGATGATGATCATGATGATGACCATGATAATGATGACGATGATGATGATGATGATCATGATCATGATGATCATGATGATGATGATCATGATTATAATGATTATCATGATGATGATCATGATCATGATGATCATGATGATGGCTACAACCAAAATAAAAACGCATTATTAACAAGTCAGATTTTCATTCAAGGCTGTATTTAAATGGAATATAAATCAATTATATAATTTCATAGATGAAGTAACAAACGCGTGCTTGCTTTCAAACAAAGAACGTGTTATCTTAGTACTGATATCCACACAGTTTTTATTAAATTATATAGTTATTTTATAGGAACACACATTATTTAGTATGTTTTATGTGAACATATTGTTGGAAACATTGGCCCATATATTTTCTGCACTTATGATCGTTCACACTATATTATCAAACAGTTAACATGTACGAGTCCTTTTTGCACAGAAAACCCGTTCATTTTTATAAATCTTTAATAATAATGTATGCGAACATAAAGTATATGTGTAAAAATCATTAAATAAAGACCTGTATAATTATATGCATAAACTACTTTTTTGTATTTAAGCAGAATACGAACATCAAGCAAGTTGTCTTTGTATGTATATATTCTCTAATTTAAATGAGCTGCACACATATTGTTGTATATTTTGTTCCAGTTTTATAGAATTCATCCAATTTCATTTTGCAATATAACGGACTCATTCCAGATCGGTAAAACCCGCGCATTTCATATCAATTATTATTACATGTTTTCGGGAAAGAGGAAAGAGCGGATTAAGATTCGATTAATATTCAAATAATGTACATGATGTGTATATAAAAGTATTTACACACACAATATAAGCAATGCTGTTGTACCGTTTGCTCTGCTTATTCTTATCAACGCTTCTTTGTCATATGCTTATGTGTAACTGTTATTAATCGATAAGTATTTAGATATGTTAATAACAGAACAAGATTGAAATGTAATTTTCCGTGCTAATACCCCTTGCATTTCCATTGCTGCATTACACCATATTAGTAAATTTCATCAGTACCATCTATATAAAAGGAAAACATTTGATATATAATGCACAATTCATGTATTTGATATTTTTGTCAGATATATTGTATATGTCATATATATATATACGGTGGCCTTATATTAATTGATATATAGTGAATGCAGTTGTTATTATAAAAACTTCTATACTCCTTCTTTGTTTTGTCTTTGGCCACCCATGTCAGGATTGGCGGACCCTTATTGTATCGTCAGAATGCTGCCGACAACCACGTTGTTTTCGCGCGTCCCATCTTGGCTGCCCCGTTCACTCTTCTATGTAGAGCAATATTTGCGATACTGTTTTGTCCATTCGGAGTACAAGACCGAGCCATTGCTATTGCCGTACTTGTTCTCTCTGCACTATCGTTTCTGTCTGGTTAAGGGCCTTCCTGGTGTCGTCCTTTTAATCTTATTCATGCTGCGAATTATGAGTACCGTTTTTGAGCGCTGCCATCTCGAACACTAGGAGTTGTCGTTCCTCATCTTTTCTAAGAGTCACGTTCGGCAACCGTACAGTGCAATCGAAACAATGAGTGCATTGTACAGTCACATTCATTTTTTTTTAAGTGACGTTCTTCTTCTAGATGCTGTCACTAATTGAGCGCAATTCACAAGCTGTTCTCACTCTGATGACTTTCGCACTGGTATATGGTGAGGTCCAGGTCGAACACACAAACTTGAAGCTGTCTGTATGTGTAAGTTTTTTTCCTCTAAGAAGCATTCACTCTTCCACTTTCTGCTTCTCAGTCTACTCAGATTTCGAACAGGTGTCGCTTACCACATGCCCATTCAATTTAATTACCATTTAATTACTCAATAGTAGGAAAGATACCAGCGCAACAGAGTTACAACTTTTTGAGAATCGATGAAATGAAACTACTAACGAGTGTCAAATACATTCCTTCTTTATAGAAAAAGATTTAAGAATATAGCGTCATGAATTTAATATTTCAGATCATCATCGCGCAAATACAGGAAGAAGCAGCAATAATGAGTGTAAAAGATCCATATTACATAGCTTGGTTGTTTTTGTGACTGCTAAAAAATAAATCAAACAAGAAACGCCTGTCGGAGAGAAAATATAATTAAAATTGAACGCTATAAACCCATGCATGTAGATTAAAACAGCCAAAGTATGTGGTATCAAGCAATATAAAAGCGATGACGTCACAAAAATCAATGTAGATAAGTTTTATCGTACGTTATGCTTAGCATGTTGTTTAGTTCCCCTTTTGGGGATGGTTATTACAAGCGATTTTCCCCAAATAGTAGTCCCTATCTTGCTTCAGATCGTGTGCATTATCTGGACCACCGTTTCTCCGCCGTCTTTAATTAGCTAAGCTTTTATGTTGTCGATTCTATGTGCTGTCCGCTTCTTTTTGCAATAGCTGCTCCGATTATGCTTCGGAAAATCTTTGTTCTTGCTCCTATCTCTTACAGTGTGGCCCTAAATGATCAAGAACCCCTTTATCCGTTTCAATATGTGTATTGTAGTGATCTTCGCCGTATATCATCGCTTAAGAATGTCAGCATCATTTTTTAGCAGGTTATCGTCCTTGCACGGCCGTTAATCACGCGCGCCACCTCTTTTTTGAGATGCATTAATAAATAAGCCAATGCAACTTCCGAGGTGGCGCTCAGGTAACGTAATTTTGTTAGATATTACATTATGGTTATCGTATTATTTTGTCGTTTGCATAATTACAGAGAATGAACATGGTTGAAAAGAAAATGTCGATTCCGGGCCACGTAGAATCACAACCAACTCATTCGGAAAAAATACATTGAAAAAACATCTTTATACATGTATTTTCATAGTCAGCAGTTAGTTTTATTAGACGCTTAAAACTTGTATTAATACATTGTCGACTATTTTAGCTGATGATTTTTGTTTCGACGTCATACACTTGACATCAGTTTGCACAGTTATGTTGGAATAAAATCCATATTGATACCTTTTCTAAAACACACACACACACATAAACTTGTCAAGATGCATCTCTTGTGTCAAATTGAGTAACAAAACATGTAATTTAACGTCCAATGTTAGGTTAAATGCAGTTAATGCTTCCATGACGGTAGCCCAAGTTCTTATATTTAATGTGGTTTTGTATGCATTATCTAATATGTTATAGGCAATAACTCATACGACTCGCAGACATTGATTTCTCTTTTAATCACTTTTCTAGTGTTTCATATATTAGTTCTTGCGATAGAAATACCGTGATTTAACGGTTTGTGGTTGTTTTTACATGTTAAAACTATGTGTGTATTTTCATTATTATTCTGGTTCCGATTCAATGGAGCAAAATTCAATAGTTTTTAATTAAAATGAAAAATAACTTGCACGCAACATGTGTGCAGCTGCCAACATGTCAGTTTGAGTATTTAAACTTGTGAATACGGTACACTAGCATATATTCAGGAGTGCATAATACATGTATTATTTTGTTTCTATTACGAACAAGAAATGGAGGCATTCTTTCGTGTGTAGCTGTTTTGTGACACATAAATACACAAAACAAATAATCTAGTTATACAACGGTAGAATCAGCTTTCCGTAGTGTCAACACTGTAGGGTCGAATGCGCGTGTACACGTATATTTTGATGTGTCATGTTTATTAAATGGCGTTACGCCATAGTAAGTTTCTACACAGCATTAGTGCAATTCTGCAGATAAAATAAATGCAAGCGGTTTCGCATCATGCATGGTGAATTATCTATTGTTCATTCAAAGTGTTTACTAGTTATTTATAACAAACTGAGTTAACGTATCAAACCATCACCCGTATGAACAATAAATCTGACAACACATTGATGATTATATTTATATAAAGATATAGAAAGCTGGGAGCCGTTTAATCAACGTTTTACGACTAGTTGTAAATTACGATTTACATAAATTACGATGTTTCCGTGAAATCGCGTTTCATAAAGCAAATCGTAAAATAAGATTACACAAATTTCATACATAAATATACGACTGGGTAACAGCCGTCGTATATTAACGTAATGGTGGCGTTAGATATTCTTCGCGATGCAAGAAGGGGCAGAAAAAGGCCGATTTCTCGTCTTAAACCCCGAATTGAATTAGATCACATCCGCGAAGAGGAGTTGCTGTCTAGATATCGTCTGAATCATGAGTCGATACTAGACTTCTGGAATTGGTCGAAGACGACTTAACGCGGACATGCAATCGGTCTTTCGCTATAAAACCGATAACACAGGTAGCGTACAATTTATTAAGTGGATTGATTACTATTGTTTGTCAACAAAACTAATTTTCTTACGATTATTTTTATCTTTGGGTAAATATCAACTAATTATAGAAGGTCAAGGTTGTGGAATCGAAATCTAGCGTACACAAAAATGGCTAAGTGTTTTTTTTATTGAATTTGCACATAAGTAAATTTAAAAAAGAATTAAAATCATAGCAGTTCATTTTTATTTTTATTTGTGTGTATTTTTTTCGGATAATTCAAAATATTTAATGTAAATTTTGCATTGTATGTTCAAATTGTTAAACATTCAGACTACTCATTATTTCGGATATTCGTGAAATACATTAATAGTGTAGAAATGCTCTCTCTGCTAGTGTCATGTTAATGAGTATAATCATTGCAATGCTGCATTGTCATATATGATTAACTCTTATTGTTATGTTTAGAAAGTATTAAATCCAATTAGGCTCATAATAAAGAAGCATATTGACGGTACTTCCTTATAAACAAAAATAGATTTTGAGTACTGCGTATCGGTGGGTACGACGTAATAATCCAAAACTTTCCAAATATTTTTTGATTTTTAAGTTTTGGTGCCATTTTATTTAAAAGTTTTTTTCAACAGCATTAAAATTAAAACTATCCAGTAAATAGCCTATGTATGGGTTAATAAGTTCAATTTTATTACTAAATAAATTGTCATTCAAAAATTCCTGCACAGTTGCATTAGTTTTGTTAAGGATTTAGAAAGTATTTCACGATTTTCTAAGACTATTTTACCGAATAGAATCATTTTATAGTAAAATGACTTCACATGGCGGTGTGCGAGTAAGACAGCGCTATAATTTATATATAATAATATTGGCATTGTACTACAATTATTTTCATTCAGTACGATTGAAAATATTATTTGACGACAAAGGCTTAATACACCAATACACGGTATCACCTGGCTAGTGTAAAAATAATAATTTCCAAACACGGTCCCTATAAGGTTTAATCTCGCGCCCCACATAGCTTGTAAACTTCAAAGAATATCAAAGTCTACACTGAAGTACCGCTATAAATTCATTTAATGTTTGAATATACATCAGGTAATAAACACTGTTTAGCTCTCAATAGTCCTCTTTAATTACTATGTTGTATGTTGCACAAATACATGTACTGATGTACATGTAGTTAGTAGTTTGGCCCTATACCGATATCAAGTTATAGGCCAATTTGCTTGTTTTAAATTGCGTCATAAGACTTTGTTAGTTTTCTGACCCCAAAAACATCATTAGCAACATAAATATTCACTGATTTATGTAAAACTATTCCATTTATTTTGAGTATAAAAAGTAAAGTATATACAAACAAAAAACGACATGCTTTAAGGTGTATACATTTAGGCAATACGTTATTGAAACGTTTTGTTTCCATGGAGAACCTAAGTACTTATTGTCGCTAATTTAACATTTCCGTTCACTATAAAATGCTATTTATTTCAGAAAGACATATAATTAGATATGTACACTTAAATTGTTGTAGTCGATTTGTCTGCCATGCAATCAGCTGCATTTGCGCGTGGACCGTAATCTATGCCATGGCATACAGTTTCAAACATACCTATAGAAAAATCAAATTACAGTCTTCACCAAAAAGCTATCTGTAGCTATATATAAAATAGGTAGTAAACTTATTCAATTCCCTGAAAAACAAGAGGCACTGTAAGAGAAAAGAAACACATGGAAGCATATGTTTTAAGATTTTATGTTCGAAAGGATCAAATTTTCCAGCCAAAGCGTAGTGCGTCACAATTTCCCAATGCGTTGCTTGTCATTAAAAAGAAAACATCATTGAAGGTTTCTTATCTGGTACTATAAAATGCAATGTTCAAGTGGGTATTGTCACTTGTAAAGCTGTTTCGGGTATCCGGCTAGCGCAGTGGTTAGTACACGCGCTTCTTATCTAGGGCACAAAGGTTATATCCCCGTTCACTGAAGCATTTATGTTTGGTTGGCGGTCTTTGTACCGGACATAAAGGGGCTTCTCCGGGAGCTCCGGCTTGCCCTCTACAGCAGAAGACAAGATCAAAATTTAAAAAAAATCTTTCTGTACTAAGGGTAAATTTGTTATCTTCCTTTCCATAAAATACACATTTACCTTATGTGTAAACTATATACCCTCTCTAGAGTGTAAGTTTACCCATGAAAGCTGATGCAATATCTCTTTTTGTTATGTCCAATCATACTTAAGAATCGGTCCGATGCAAGATTCTTATTGTTCATTCAATATAACTTGTGTTATTAAATTTTAAATGTAATGGCCATTCTTGTATTTGCCAAGACCGTTAATTGGACATAAGTTCACTATCGTGGTTTTATTCCAACCTGGCATTTTTCGTCATGGCTATATTGGCCAACGTCAATAAGATGGATGAAGCAGAGTAATAGACTTTGCATTCAATTTCCCCACCCCCTCGCCTCACACGCGCTACATTTCAGTAACAAAAAAAACATGGAAATAAGTGCTGGGACATACTCGCATAATCCCACATCAGACTCGGAAAGTTCTCATAAACTTCGAAATATAAATACATCAAGGTCGTCTACAAACTAAGTACACGTAGATCAACGGGTATTTCTTGAAGTAAATATCGTGTTGTTTTAAAAACCATTTTTTACAAAACAAACGACATTTGCATTTTACTCATATGCTGATTTATTGTTCATTGCACGTAACACCTGAAAATGATTGTCTCGTATGTGTAATGACTATTTGACTTGTTGACTGCAAATTGCCGAATAACAGACAAACAACCTGACTACTGTCCAATGCGGCACACCAAATATACTGATTAAATTTAGTGTCAACGTCCGTTCACATTGTTTTAATAGCCATTGTAAGTTTCATAGAACTTTTTCCAATTGCAATAATGCGTTATCACCTCTTGCCCGGGTCCATTTTCATCTTGCGCATTTATTGTATGGGAAAGAGTGCATGTGACACATGCTTGCGTAGGAATGGAGTATTTGAGAGATTATATGAAACTGACACCCGAAATGCTAGTTATGCTTAATATCTACACCTATTCAGTAGTTAAATGTCATTTTAATGTAAATTATTTGGTGGAATGTATTAAGCGCTCACATTTTATGAGCAATGAATATGCTTTAATTCGAAAAGTTTCGACAATATAATTATTCGTGAAAATTGTAAAACACTTCAATATCAAAATATCTTACAAATAATAACGATGTCATGAACTATCGGATGGAAAATTGTTAACATATTTTAAAAACACCCCCTTGTATCAATTGTCAAAATGTTGTCATAAATTATCATTTTAACTTAAATTTATAGGATTTGTAGATCGTATCGACACCCACGTATCAATATTTGTTTAAACAAAACACAGTGGAAGATTCCAATAATGACGAATTCAGAAATTTATATTGTATGAATATTAATGATTAAGGATATGTTAAGATGCACGTATAAACCATGCAGTTAATATAAGCAACAAATGGTGATTGTGTTATTTTGACATCACTCAAACGGCAGCGTGTCGGGATCCGAGTACATATCAAGGGCAGAGAAATTGGTGTTGGCGGAATGTTCTAAAGTTGCTGTTGCTACTGTATGACATTGTGCTACGTAAAGTAATTAGGCGCACACATGCCGATGCCTGCATATATTCCAGGTTGCCGAACATGCGATGGGTATTGTACAATTGCTTAATGTGATATTCGGTAGATTGACATATATTTTAAGACTAACTGAGAAGAGCACATACAAGGTTTTTGAGTAGTTTTAAGCGAAAAATGTGTACTGTTCGATTTGTTAGTGTGAATTCTCGTATTCTAGATGTGTGCGAGATTTTGTATTTAGATGGTATACGAATATTCGGTCCTAACATCCATATATGATGAACATATTGCATTTATGATAAACTTGTGCAGAAGTGTGTCTTTCCGTAATAACGGTTACGTTTGTGTTGTTGTCGCCGTAATCGATAAAATAAAAAATGAAATCATGCAATCCGTTTGCTGTTACCTCGTCAAGCGCCATATGTATTATATTTGTATCCAAAACATCGACACCTATGCGGATATCTAGCGTATATCAAAGACAAAAAGGAAATAGTTAAACACTGATAAACATATAAATAGTTTGCTAAATGTGTGACCCCATGTGTATTCAAGCACTTTCACGTCAATCGAGTGCATGTGGGTTCACAGAAAATGCACGAAAACCAAGCCATGTGGGAAACATTCGGCTTGATTGCGTCTGTATAACCCGGTCATATATCAAGCGCGTCACAGTAACTCACGCTTTTTTAGTAAAGCTACAACACATACTTGTATACCCGCGAAAACATGCACATGGATGGCTTGAATAATTATGGATTGTAAATGACGCACGGAATGAAAGCATTCATACATTTTTGTATTTGTTCAGGTTGTACGTTGGGGCTTATACTACTTTTATTAATAAATGTAATTCAGTTCACTGCAAAGCACGTGTACAAATGTGACGAGGTTAATTCACGTGTGTTTGTTTCATAACTTGAACATATGTTCCCTTGAGTCTCTAACTGTAAACATAGTCTTCACAAACACAAACACAATCACAATGTAAGAATGGCGTAATTAACATTAAACGGACGTAATGAAACTGTATGAGTTTATGGTCTTTAAAACGCTTAACGGTGTACTGATAATTAGACACATTGCCTACTTGTCATAAACACGTGTTTTATGTTTATGTGTATATGTGCACTATGGTTGTTAATCATATTTATGATTTCAAGACTTAGGTTCAAAGGTAGAAAAGGTAATAGCAAATAACTGAGTCAATATGTACCACTGCAATCGCTTCGTTCTTATGAAAAATAGTGTCTTACTCTAGGGGATTTATTACATGGGAGACACACAACAAGCGCGATGGTAAGCTTCATAAAGTGGGCTGAACGCATGTGAGATATGATTCATTTGGCTTAAGACAAAATACTGAGCATTACACAGGACGTATTTAACTGTATACTAATGTTCAAAAAGAATCCAGTACATACAGTTTTACAGATTCTCAGATCAATGGAGCCAGAAATGATGGGTTGCCAAATATTAAGACAAGTGTTCACATTCAGTGCTGAAAGACTCGTCTTTACAGGCTTCGTTTAGAAAGCAATCTTTGCTGCTAAAGCTATTATTCACTTGCAGTTTCTATAAATGAGGTTTCGTCGGATTCTTTTTTTTTTTGACACACGCCATATTACTTAAAATGAAAATCAATGAATACAATGTGGGAAACAAAAACGGCGTCTCTATGTGTTTACAACATGTTGTTCAACACTGACAAATTAACGTATTTAAGAGGTGTCTTAATTTAGAAATGTCAAGCTAATGTAAACGGACATGTATATAGTGAGTATATTTATCCAAACTTATGAAAATAAACAACATATAAAAAAAATCAGTATATATTAGGTATACAAATAATAATATTAGACCGTGAAGAGCATTATTGACGTTTCAGACTGCAATCTATATTAATACCGGTTTTGTGATGTATATTGTTGACATTTTGAAGCTTTGTTAAAAATCAACACGTTTATATGATTGATTATGAAAATTATCGATTCACTCATTAGTGTCAATTCATTATCCACTTATCCACAGCTGTATATTCATACTAAATGGTGACAATTAGCAAAAATGTTAAAGGCAAAAAAATCTAAATTTCTACAATTTAAGTGCTCAACAATTATCAAAAGCTATTAACGTAATCTGTGATCATAGTACAGCATTATGGTATCTATCGGTGAACACGATTCAAACACAGATGAATTATTTTACATGTATAACCCACACAGCCTTTGGAAAGAAGTAATTAGTGGTTTGGTGCATACAGCGGATGAATCTGAAAGTGTTATCCTAACGTCATATCTCATATTCAGGAAAGTTACACCAAATCACGTATGTATGATAACGTGTTCGTTTGCATACCCAACATTCTTTAAGAAACAGCATGTTGGACGCAATTTTACAATATACCTACAATGTATCAATTATAGATTTAGCATGCAAAGTGAGATGATTGATTAGTTGATACAGCGTAGGAAGTTCGTACTGGTGTACATGTGAAAGGTTTCCTATAAGAGCATGTTATATTGTACTCTGTATGAAAAGTAAATCATGTGTTGTATTAACACAGCAGCATTTTAAACATTTAACAATAAACAGCTAATACGTTGGCCCAATTATTTGTAATGTCTGGATACTTAAAAAATTGTTGTTTTTCAAAAACGTCTTTTCGTAATCCGATATGCATTAAATGTATAGATGTCGCTCTATTATTAATTAGGCAAACTTACTATTTTATGTCGTATATTTTTATAGACTTTTCATTATCATGATTTGCTGCGAAGAAAGAAAGTATAAATTATTGTACAATCAAATTAATCGAGAGCGGGTACCCGCCGTTATTGAATATTCTGATTATTAACAAATTGCTGTACGTTTGCGCACAGTTGTGAACGAATAACGATCCGCGATGTTATTTACTTGTATGTTCGAGTATAGATAATTAATAGCTAACATATATTTCCTTAAAACCAACAAGTACTGACGCAAATCATGTGTATCATCATTAGTTTGTATTTCTTCCTTAATATTTCATATAATGTCCACTATATCCCCAATCGAAAACAATCTCGCCAGCTATGTCTGTTTTTTGTCATGTCAATGTTTTTTCTCAAACGTCTACAAATGTTGCATATATTTAATTAGGATTTGATACAGCAACAACACTATCAACGGTTACCATATTCTAGGTATTAACTTGTTTGCGAACACACAAAACATATTATCTTTTCGCGGCTTGCAATGAACTTTAACACAGTATGAATTCAATGGTTTTATTTTAATTGACCACGGGGTTAAACAATATACATTAAACAAACTTATTTTTCTGCACATTAGAATGAATACGTCATTTTCTGACTGTCACGTAAAATACGCATTGTGATTTTCTAAATAATGGCATGACTACACTTTAGCTTAAACATTTTTTCGTAATTCACCTTTTTATCTCTCGTTAATTTTATGTTTTCATTATGCTCTAACATCGTTAAATTGATTTGTTCTGTCCTAAAGAGCGTCAGTAATATATACACTAATTGTAATGTAATGAATGTCAATCACTCCTTTAAATATAATTGACTTTATGGTTGAACATGTTATGTTCAAGTAAAGAACTGTGGGCAAAATGTATTCAGTTATTTGAGTTGTGTCTCAAAATATAAATATGGCCTCGCATTTGCCTGCTCTTATAACACTCATCGTATGGCTTCTCAGAGATTCATGGCCTCACATTTGCCTGCTCTTATAACACTCATCGTATGGCTTCTCAGAGATTCATGGCCTCACATTTGCCTGCTCTTATTACACTCATCGTATGGCTTCTCAGAGATTCATGGCCTCACATTTGCCTGCTCTTATAACACTCATCGTATGGCTTCTCAGAGATTCATGGCCTCACATTTGCCTGCTCTTATAACACTCATCGTATGGCTTCTCAGAGATTCATGGCCTCACATTTGCCTGCTCTTATAACACTCATCGTATGGCTTCTCAGAGATTCATGGCCTCACATTTGCCTGCTCTTATAACACTCATCGTATGGCTTCTCAGAGATTCATGGCCTCACATTTGCCTGCTCTTATAACACTCATCGTATGGCTTCTCAGAGATTCATGGCCTCACATTTGCCTGCTCTAATAACACTCATCGTATGGCTTCTCAGAGATTCAAATCAAATATAAATATGGCCTCACATTTGCCTGCTCTTATAACACTCATCGTATGGCTTCTCAGAGATTCAAATCAAATATAAATATGGCCTCGCATTTGCCTGCTCTAATAACACTCATCTTATGGCTTCTCAGAGATTCATGGCCTCGCATTTGCCTGCTCTAATAACACTCATCGTATGGCTTCTCAGAGATTCAAATATGGCCTCGCATTTGTCTGCTCTAATAACACTCATCGTATGGCTTCTCAGAGATTCAAATCAAATATAAATATGGCCTCGCATTTGTCTGCTCTAATTATACTCATCTTATGGCTTCTCAGAGATTCATGGCCTCGCATTTGCCTGCTCTAATAACACTCATCGTATGGCTTCTCAGAGATTCAAATATGGCCTCGCATTTGTCTGCTCTAATAACACTCATCGTATGGCTTCTCAGAGATTCAAATCAAATATAAATATGGCCTCGCATTTGCCTGCTCTTATAACACTCATCGTATGGCTTCTCAGAGATTCAAATCAAATATAAATATGGCCTCGCATTTGCCTGCTCTTATAACACTCATCGTATGGCTTCTCAGAGATTCAAATCAAATATAAATATGGCCTCGCATTTGCCTGCTCTTATAACACTCATCGTATGGCTTCTCAGAGATTCAAATCAAATATAAATATGGCCTCGCATTTGCCTGCTCTTATAACACTCATCGTATGGCTTCTCAGAGATTCAAAGCAAGCTGAATAATCCCCGGACGCTACCAAAAATGGATTTCTTTGAAATTTAATTATGTGCTTAATTAAGTCTATTAAAGACATATGGTTTATGGATTATAGTTTACCATTTTTATTAAGAACTGGTAAAATAACGTCAGCACTTTCGTTATGCTATTAAGTGTGCGCTTTGTAAAAAAAATACCTCAAGAAAACATAACACTGTTTATTGCAATATTGCACAATTCAAACATACAATGCGTAAAAGATAATGGCATCTAACATTTTAATTTGGCGATATAAATTGCAATATATTTTGGGTAAGTAACATTCTCTCTTACAAATATAGATTTGTAATGCCTCACTTTGATAATGAACATGTATAGTAAATGTACACTGTATATTGAGTACTTCAAGCTAGATCTGAAACGAAATCTGAAATATGAAAAAAAAAAAGAAACTGGAAGTAGATATCAAATGTTTACTAATACCGCGTCAACGTTGAGACACATTTAACAAATGTGAAGGAATGATATCGGTTGTAGTTAATTAGTACAAAAGTCACATAATCACTTTTGTTCGTGTATTGAGAGACTTCCAAAGCTGGCTAATTACTTAACAAAACTTGCACTCTTTTAGTTCAGGATATCAAGTATTACTGTCTTCTTGAATAAACATAGGTTAGACTCTTAGATTTGCTATGGAATTATTCACTGCAGTAGCACACACTATCCAGACATGGTGTTTATGATAATCTTTTTTTAATTAATATAAACATAAAGGCAAAACAAGCAATTCAAAAAATAGTAAATATATAAATAATATATAATTAAATATCATAAGCACATTCCACGATCGATACAAAATAGGGCATGTAAATTCAGTAAAAATATATATACAACAAAAAGATTGAGGTTTATATAATAAGATGTTAAAGTTAAAAACAATCAAGTAGAGAAACATAAATACGCCTTAAAAATAATAAGTTTGTAACCGGAATACGGAATGAACCAATCGTATATGCATGTATATAAGTCGTCATAAATGACATCATTGCAATGATAGTATCAGATTGTTTTCATGAAATAAACGCGTTGACCCATTTTGTCTGCATATATCTAATACATAGAGAATTCTAGGTTAGCGTTGAATAGAGAGAAGTTAATGTTGCGAGGCTTAGAACACCGAGAGCGCGAGCCGAGCAACATAAACTTCTCTTTATTCAACGCTAATCCTAGTATTCTATTTATCCAATTTGTTTCAACGTGACATTTAACATAAATAGATCTATTAACCTTAACAATAATTTTAATTCATTCTTAAAAGCGCTTAAAATCTAAAGCGTTGTGATATAGAATGTATTTGTTCTGGTACGCAAAATAGTCATAACAAAGTTCATCCAAAAACTGTAAAACGAGAAAAATCATCACCATATGCCTCGATTCAATTTACGCAGCATGCAAATTGTAATACATTACGACCGCGAACAGAAGATGTTACTTTAATATAATTCATTTTTTAGAAAGGAAATGATCAAAATTCAATATGGCGGCGATTGCTCCTGACAAAATGATGTCGATGTCAACATATATGTACATGTAGATTTACACACATATTTGTTCAAAACATAAATTATTAAAAAAAACTATACTCGCCTATATTTTTCATGGAAGCTGCAGATTTTGATGGCGTCTAGATCTAGCCTTCACATCCTGAAGTGTGTGACCCAAACACAAGATAATCCGTAATAATTCTATTAAGCTTTGGAACACTTGCTGCAAACGGGTTATTCTTATTAGATAGATTTAAAGTTTATTCATCAAAGAAAATACCATTACGTTACCTTAAATCCAAAAAACAATTCGAACAGACTACTGAACCAAAATACACACCCATCAATATGTTCTGCACACAAAATTTCACATCCAAATACTTTAATAGGCACGCACATTCTGAAAATCAATAACACGAATAAGATAGATCTACATGTAGATCTAAATCTTTCGTCCCAACAGTTCCAGGATACATTTACACGAAAAAATGCGCGTCTTCAATGTTTTATGCCCAGACGGCGCATACTAGTTTCGTGTAAACCAAAGATGACAGCACATATTTTTGGAAAATGACGCAATAAGTATGTCATTTTATGGCGCCATCAATCACCTGATTCATTATAATGATGGCGAAAAATTATGTCCCTTGACTAGATTTTAAGGTTGAAGGTCGTATAATTGTAAAGCTAAAGTTTTCTCGACTCTAGAGATTTCTTATGAAAAAATCATTCAATCCGTGCACGCGACAGGTATATTCAACAAGGCGGAATACAGGTAGTTTATTCCATGGGGTGTTATACTGTCAATGTCGGTATACAAATGAGATAAATGTAAGGGTTTCGTTCTGTGAAACACACCGGATTTTGTTCACTAAAGCAACAAAGTTATAAATGTAATTTATGTATAATTTAAGCAGAAGTTAAAGTAGTAGCTGTTGTAGTAGTAGTAATAGTAGTAGTAGTAGTAGTAGTAGTAGTAGTTAACTGTAGTAGTAGTAGTTATAGTAGTAGAAGTAGTAGTAGTAGTAGTTGTAGTTGTAGTAGTAGTAGTAGTCGTAGAAGAAGTAGTAGTAGTAGTAGTAGTAGTAGAAGTAGTAGTAGAAGTAGTAGTAGTAGTAGTAGTTGTTGTAGTAGTAGTAGTCGTAGTAGTAGTAGTAGTAGTAGTAGTAATAGTGGTAGTAGAAGTAGTAGAAGTAGTAGTAGTAGTAGTAGTAGAAGTAGTAGTAGTAGTAGTAGTAGTAGTAGTAGTAGTAGTAGTAGTAGTAGTAGTAGTAGTAGTAGTAGTAGTAGTAGTAGTAGAAGTAGTAGTAGTAGTAGTAGTAGTAGTAGTAGTAGTAGTAGTAGTAGTAGTAGTAGTAGTAGAAGAAGTACTAGTAGTTGCCGATGTATAATTTCAGACATGCATATTTTGTTCAAAGTCATATTCAGAACCACAGCGTCTTAGCAAAGTGAAATAGACATATGCGTGCATAAAGATTTATGTAACAATTTTCCAATATCCAACTGCTTCTCCATTTAATTTTATTAAATGATAGTGCAGACTAAGTGTTTATATATTCATCTAAATTAGGAAAATGTATGGTTCGCCAGTTGAATTACGCCAGATGATAGTTGCGAATAAAGGCGCTCTTTTCGGTTCTATTGCGTGAGATGACTCTTACAAAATAGGAAACGCTTTCGGAGAACATCTTATAACTATGTGTACACATTTATTAAATTACTTTTCCTAGGTTTCGAAAATAAAATAAATCAATTTTAACGACGCTTCAATGCACAACATGCATGTATGTTTGAAAATAGTAATTCACTGTAGAAGCATCGTAGTCAAGTATGACATGACAAGATAATGATTTATGACAATCAAATTTTAACTATCACGGTATAATTATCTAATCTTTAAACAAATTGTTAAATGTTTTGCATTTTTGTTTATTTTCTTAATGAAAGCAAAAACATTTAAAGGACAAGATGGGATAAAAAAGATTACAATGTAAGTGTCCAACATTGATAAGTTGACTTTTTTGGTTGCTATAAACTTATTTGCTTGCCAAATCTAGTGAAATTCACCACTAACCTTAATTCACTGCATTACATATGCATTATCGTTTAAGATGGCAGTTTCTAGTCAATTGCTGAGACGAAATGAGATTGCATTTCTTTTACAACATAAGCGAATATTTCGACACTTATGGCTAATATAATTTATTAATACTGGGCTTTTTGTTTCATCTAATGTTGCATAAAAATACAGGTTATACATATGAAACAACCTCAGTTCAAAACAGATTTTTATTGTTATTGATTATTTCTACTCGGTCGCTATGTATGAACATGATCCATGCAGCAAATAACCTACCAGGGAATTGAACCACAAGCCTACATTGTCTTTTTTCTTGCATACCAGACTGGCAGAGATAACCGGTTAAAATTCGTGAGACAACAGAACAGAACAGAATGTTTATTTACGACTTAAGCATATACAGCTCAACGTTACAACAATATGAACAGAAAAAAACTAATTCATATGTTTCAACAATACATGTCATTGTATACAGTGCATCATTTATATACTAGCATGGCTTAATGTGAGAATGCCAGAACAATATGAGTTGCTCTTAATTTGCAAAGAGTATTAAAATGTAATACTTGAACAATTCACATTTAAATAATTGAATATATATACTTTTGAAAAGATCCTTTCACATCGAGAAAATAATATAACATATTTATGTATTGTCAACCCTAATTTTAAAAGCTTTGATGCAAACATAAGCTAAACGAATTAATACCGTTTTTTTTAGATTCATTCCATAATTGCACAAATTTAAACATACTTGGTCTTCTTATGGCCTTTGACCACAAATGCTCACAACTTCTGTCTTCAACACTAACATGGTATGTTTCTAACGGACATCTGCATCTCTAAAGTTGAAAACAGAACAAATCAGACCGAAACGCATGCATATACGTTAACAGCTATTAAATGTATGAGCGAACAACCTAGTGCAGTATTTTGGACCATTTATTCCAAGTTACGGAACTGTCGGAGTCTTAACAATTGTTGTAGGCATCCTTAAGTCTCGAGAGAAAATGGACTTGTCCATTGAGGTTGTCACAGTTGGTTTCTTGTGCATTGTTTATTGTGGATGTAAAGACCCGCTCGGGAGTTGCAGCCTCTGTCGCAATTTACGCGTATATAAACCAAGTCGGCTACAGGTCGCAATTGTTTTCCCTTTCTTATGTTTCGATCGTCGTTGGCAAGCTGGCGGATCCTCACCTCTCTCACCTGAAGACCAACATATATAGCAAATCTCCATTGCATCGGTCCTGAGCAAGCACTCCTAGATGCTGCAGTTTACGTCGATTGTTTTCAGGTCGCGTTTGCAGATGTCCGTGTAACGGGGATGGGGTCGACCAGTTCATCTCTTGCCTTAAAATAGCTAACCGTATATGTCGTCTTCGGGGCATTCGACTTTTATTCATCCTGCACATGGCCCAGCAATCTGAGACGACATAGACGGAGAATATTTGCCATACTTGGGATGCATGCTTCCTCCAGCACATTTTTATTTGTCATGGGGTCGCTCCATGAAATGCCAAGTACGCGTTGAAGGTAGGGCATAAGGAAGGCGTTTAGTTTATTCTCCTGGTGCGCATACACAGTTCAGGATTTACTGGCATATAGGAGTGTTCTTAGCACGAAGACCTGGTTCACAGAACTGTTGGTATTTTTAGTAAGCATGCTGTTGTTGCACACTCTGAATAGCCGGGCTGGAGTTTTTGAGTCATGGCCAACCCTCTGATTATTGTCTTCGTCCAGCAAGGATATTCATTGATGATAGATCTATGAAATGTGATCTTGCTTTAGACCTCTAATACTATTTGTTGATGGTAATATGCGGTGATTCGGCATGTTTACCTATCACCTGTGTTTTCTTTAGGCTACTTGTCAGGCCGAGCTCGTCACATGCCTTAGAAAAGTGGTCCAACAGTCTCTGCAGTTATGTTTCCTTCGGGGTGACCAGAGAAGCATCGTCTTTAAACAGCGCTTGATAAGGCAATGCCACACGGGTTTCATCATTTTATTTTTTATTTAATTTAATTCACGACAACAAAAGCACATACGTTACCGTTGCTATGGAAACACACAATTCTGCACAAGTTTATAATAACTGCAATAAGTTCCTCAAATATGGATGTAAGGACCGAATACTCGTATATTTTCTAAATACAAATCTTCGCACTAATCTAGAATAAGAGAGTTCACACTAATAAATCGTGCACTACACATTTTCCGCTTTAAACTACTAACGACCCTTGCTAATGAAGTGCTCAGTTACTCCCAAAATGTGTGTAAAAATGGCTCCAATTTTAAAGGCAAAGAAATCAAAATTTCTATAATTTAAGTGCTTATTAAAAATCCTTGAACAATTATCAAAAGCTATTAACGTAATCAGTGGTCATAGTACAGCAATATGATAAATATTTGTGAACACAATTCAAACACAAATTAATTATTTTACATGTATAGCCTACACAGCCTTTGGCAATAAGTAATTAGTGATTTGGTGCATACAGCGGTTGAATCTGAAAGTGTTATCTTAGCGTCATGTCTCATATCCAGGAAAGTTTAACCAAATAACGTATGTATGACAATGTATTGTTTTCATACCCAACATTCTCAAAGAAACGGCATGTTGGAAGCAATATTACCAAATAACGTTCAAGTATAGATTTAGCTTGCAAAGTGAGTTTATTGATTAGTTGATACCGGTGTAGATGGGAAAAGTTTCCTATTATAACACGTATGTTATATTGTACTCTGTATGAATAGTAAAACATGTGTCGTATACACACTACATCACTTTTAACAATTTACAAAAAACAGCTAAATCTTTGGCTCTATTATTTGTAATGTCTGGATACTTAAAAAATTGTTGTTGTTCAGAAACGTCTTTGCGTAAACCCGATATTCATTAAATGTATATATGTCGCTCTATTAAAATTTAAGCAGACTTACTATTGTATGTCGAATATTTTTATAGACTTTTCGTTATCATGATTTGCTGTGAAGAAAAAAAAATATCTAAAATCGGCAATCAAATTAATCGAAAGCGTGTGTTATTAATTGAATATTCTGATTATTAACTTATTGCTGTAAGTTTGCGCACAGTTGTGAACAAATAATAACCCACGATGTTATTTATTTGTATGGTCGAGTATAAATATT